>NC_137694.1:33396181-33458681 GCF_964034855.1 Anser brachyrhynchus | reverse complement strand
GAAAATCATTGTTGACTGTAACCATAGGAGAAAAACAGAACAGCCTAGAAAAAGCTGAGGCATGTGATGATGGACTTACAAATAATTACTTAGGTGTTCAACTTTATATCCTGTGAGTAACCTCAGTGATTCAACAAACCTCTTCACAGAGCATAAAGGTACGGACCTCTTCCACCCAGGATGGTGGCTGCACTACCTTGAACACTATAACATTAACAACTCCTCCACCTAACTGCCTTTTTCCATAATGTCAATGCAAGCAGCTGCCGACAAGCACAGGCTCGTTGAAGTATTATTTTGGGGGAAGTGCCAGAAATTATTTATTTCAACAGACTTTTGAACATACTGTACTATTATTCTTAGAGTGTATTAAATGGGTTGCACTTTTAGTTGAGTGGATACTGAATTTTTGTTTTGGGTAAAAAGATTGTTTATTTTACACTAAAAATACATCAGTGGTATTATATATGATTAAGAGATGTTCTTTTTAGTGGTGGCCTTATTAGTAAATCTGCTATGAAAAATGTGTTTATTAGGTAGCTAACAGCACTTCAGTTTGTGTCAGACCATTAGCTAGCAACCTCATGGGTGACTCTACCGCTGTTTCTGGGTGATCAGCTGGGTTTTATTGCCTAGGGACTGCAATAACATAGCCCACATTTGGAGCAGTAAATCACTGAGGTCCAAATTAAGTTATCAACATAAAGTATTTGATAATAATACAAAGCTAAATGGCTGTTTGGAAAAGGTGATGATGGTGGTTTTGGCATTGGTGCATTCACGTGAGCTGTTTGCAAATAATTTGAAGTCTGAACTGATTTTTTTTTTTCCTAAAGTTATGGCCAAGTTTTGTTCTTAATTTAGTAATTTGGATTATTGCCTGTTGTGCTTAGGACTTGACATCTGGGGAATGCATTTAAAGAATGAATTAAAGAAACACACACTACTTTAAAGCTAGTTATTAGAAGTTAACGGAAGAAATATTTTGTTAGTCCTCTGAGAGCCACTACCTCAGAACAGCTACTCTTTCCAGTTTTGTGATATTGAACTAGATTTGTTTTCTGCCTTCTCTGTGAAAGACCCATGCAATTAACAAAGGGAATCCACAAGCTGCCTACAAAGAGACAGACTTACCAAACCCATGAAATGAGCCATCTCAGAAGAGAAACAGTCTAGTAGAATCTTCTTTCCTTGTTACTGCTTTACCAACTCTGCCAGCATTACCAAAAGTGAATGTGGAACATTTCCTGCCTCTTCCATGAATCTCCAGACAAGGCTGGACAACTCATATGGAGCAATCAAAGGGAGTATTACCACCTCTAGTTATCTGCTCTTCTCTTTTGCTGATGGTTACTGTCCCATAACAGTCAGCAGAATCAGTGCTTCACCCTGCTTAGTGATGTAAAACACTGATCAGTTTGGGATCTGTTAGTCTGTTTGTTGGATTTTTCTGACATTGAAACCTTAGGGAGATGAACAATTTAGACAGGAAGGCAAGGTAACTTCTCTTGGTATGAACAAACATTTTCTGGAGACACTTCTGCATCAGGTTCTCTAACTTCTTTTAGATCAGATCTATCTGGCATTGTAGGTTGAATTTCAGAGACTCTTTTTCACTCTCCAGTTACTGCTGTTGCTAAACAATGGAATTACAGATACAGTATTCCTCAATGGGAGAACTGCAACAGCAGGAAATTTTGAGAAGTCTGGTGTATTCAAAATCTCAAGAAAGGGCAAATGACACTGCAAGACTCAAAATGCTGGACAACTGAGGAGGAGAAGGATTTAAAGCCAGATTTTTATTTATTTATTTTTTATGAGCACCTTTGAATTGCAGTAGTTAATCAATACTTCAGAGAAAATGTCTATGCTAAATATTCAGCATTTTAAATAAAGAACATGGGGCTCTTCTGCAGTAGGACCAGCAAAGGCCAGAAGAGTGTTCCTAACATCTTGAGGCTAATACAAGGAAAAAGAACACACAAATCAGCCTACCCTTACTCATGATGTAAAGAATCAACTATTGACCCTTTTGCATCTGTTTAAAAAATAAAATCCTTTTGATATTCATGTGAGTATAAAAATATTGATTCAAGTAAAACAAGGCTATTAAATTCCACTGTTATAATATTCTCCAGTAATGGTTCAGACTGCATAAGCTCTTGATAGATGAGATGTTTTCATCCCTTAGGGTACACACGAAGAAGAAAAAAAGATGGTGAAGGAACACTGTTTTCACTATCTATTGTTTCAGATGTAAGAGCGTGTTGCTATCCAGTGGGAGCAACGCATCTGCCTATGGACTCCAGCTGTATGCTAAATGTTAGGAGTCAACATGCAAATAACAAAATACCAATCAATCCTACCATGTGACAAGCCTCTGAGACATTTAATTTCATAGGGTTCCTTCACTTCCCCAGTAACACCTAGATATGCCTAATTTGTTACTCATTTGTAATAAAGACATGAGCTGAAGAAGTCAAACTGATGAATTTGCACTTAACAATTGCTTTATGTAGCTGAAGTATTGTAATATATACCAGAAGGGTGCAGTTTACCATCCCCTCATTAATCAAGAACATTAATGGATATGTTCCTATGTCAAAAGGAAAGAAAAGACAAGACCTTACATGAAATATATTAAGAATCAATCATTTAAAATTCTTCATGTAGTTTTAAATGTACCTTTTCCCACTGCCACATGGGAGAAGTACAAATTATTTTAATTTATATGTTTCCTGTATCAAGACAATTACAGCAAAGAGCTTCCCAAAGACAAGGCTGAATCTACAGCAGATATGGGTTGAGACACACTTTCAGTGCTGGGTGAGAAGGAGGTATCAAAAGCCAACCCTTGCCAAGCTGCGTATTTAAATAGTATTAAATGATAAAGAGCACTGATTGATCTAAACACTAATCAGCCACTGTTTAAGTAAATTATATGCAGAGATTAATGCAGAAAAAAGAAAAGGAGACTAGAAATATAAAACAAAATCAATGCTTTTAGAAAGGGGAGAATGAAAAAAGCAGAAATAGTGGTTGTTTTTTTGTCATTCCTCAGCCTTTTGAGAGCGCAAGGTTTCTGAAGGAGTGACCTACGCAGCTGCAATCATGTAGCACATCCTTGGGCTATATCTGAAAGTAATCATAATCACACTTACATCCTGAAAGGCGCAATCCCCTGCTGTAGCTGGTCGTACCACCAGCTCCTAGTAAACATTGTAGCTTCAAAACGTACAGCTTGCTCCTGTGTTTCATGCTACATTTGTCACAAGCTTTCCTGAAGCACATTTGGTGGCTGATTCACACACGTTATGCGCTGTTGCACCATTCGATGAAAGTGGGTGGGTAACAGCGTGAGCTCTTACAACTCCGTGTGAGGAGAGGCTGATAGGGGAGTAAGGAATGTTGTGCCACGTTTTGGCTTATGCTGTTTATTTGCACAAATGTGAAAGACGCTACTTCCCTAAATACTTCGGCTGAACTGTCAGCTTTTCCTTGGCGTTACTGATTAACTCCGCTCCCCCTCATCCTCCCTCTCGCTGCTCTGTCACGCACACACTCAGGGATCAGTTCAACACAGAGCACGGCAAAACCTCTCCACCCAAAGAGTTCAAGCCTGTGGATGCCTTTGATTTGAGTTTAACTTGGCTTTTGCTTAGCTATCTCCTATGGCTCTTCCAAGAGAAGGGCGGTAGTTACACCCACGGCTTTCAATAATATTTATCACAACCTGTTTGAGCAAGTTTGAGTGCAACCGGTAAGTCTCTGAGGATGGCAGAGAGGACCATTGCATAACGGGGTTCAGCTTAAGTCCAGAATGCTAACTTAGCTAGACGAGTCAACATCCCACAACTCAGAAAACATTATTTGAAACAGGAAAAGAATGCAAGCTATTTTTCCTAAGGAGTGCACTGTTGGTTTTGTGTTAGAATTCGCAAGGTATGTACATAATATACGCTGCTGTCAAAAGCTCCAAGCATTTTTTGTTTCAAGACTGCGAAAGAATGTGGTTTGTCACAGCTCACTGCTAGAATATTTGTAAAATGCTCATGGGAACTCTTGGAATAATTAAAGAATAGTGTCTCCATGACAGGCTAACACCCATCCCAATTCCTTCCTTCGCAAGGAAACAATATGGTTATATATTATAAATTATGGCTAATTATCTCACATCCTGTTTCCTCATAACCCTAAACACAAGAAACCTTTTCTTCTTCATGATATTCAGTCTTGCTGTTAATAACATCTTTCATTTCTACAGTGGGATTTATTCCAGAGGATTCCAACACATCTCCACGGAGCACCGTCAAAGTGTGACCACTAACAGCATACGGAGAAGAAAACTCTGGCCAAGAGCATTATAAAATTCCTCTGATCCTATATAAAAGGACTGGTGCTATCCACAAAGAACTGAGAGAGTCTTGTTTTCTAGGGTTTTATCCAAGATCCTCCCCTTCAGCTTCACAGCCAGAACATGCTTTAATTGAACGGGAAACTCTCAGGAGCTGATGCGTGGTTCCTGGGTATGGAAATATTGTGACTCTGAAATGTGTGCTGCCAAGTCTTATCTTATCTGATCACACCCATCAGATCCTTCTGGAGATGAATGTTGTCAAAGATGAAGCCAACAGAGTTTCTATATTTAGTTTTATAAATGGTTGGTTCAAATACCAATAATAGAATTAGCAGTGGCTGATTAATCCCTTCTAATGAATTATAATACAAAAAAAAAAAAAAAGACTCCAGTCTTCACTGTCTTCTGCGGCTGGGCAAAACAAGTCCAGTATCGATATCTGAAAGGGATGAGTATGTTCTATGAGATGGGGGAAGGCTTTAATGGGCAGTGAACCAAAGCAGATGTTTGATAACTTTGACAATTGTAAAAAGTTTACAACGTGGCCCTTAGAATTTATTAAAACAAATACAAGGAGAAAAAAAAAAAAAAAAAAGTAGTTATCTAAATTTGCTACACTCCCAAAACAGATTTTTTCAGGTTTTAGACCAAACTTTTGCAGACCAGCCTTTTGCATTCTCTTCGGCTAAAAAAGCAGAAGTCTGTAATTCCTCATTAGTATCTGTTGACTCATTCTGCTTACTTTCATTTATATAATATTATGCTGTATTTCCAAACAATGACGCTTACAAGCAAAGACATGTCGCCTGTAAATAAAAAACACAATATCTCAATCAGGCTTTCAGAACTATTAAAGAATGAAAAACTCTAACACTGAAATAGCTTTGTTAGTGCAGCCAAGTATCCAAGGCATTATGACACACAGAATACACAACCTACTTACTTGGATACATATACATATGCTCCAGAACTCCCAAATTAAAAATTCCCTAAGAAGCAATGAAAATGCAAGTACTAAAGACAGAAAGTTCAGACTACTACATTATTAGAAAAATGAGGTAAGCTACCTAGTTTATGTCCAAGGTTTTGTTGTTGTTGTTGTTTCTTGTCTGTTTTTGTTTCTGCATCACATCTAAACACAAGTCAAAACTGAATCTGAAATGAAAGCAAAGATCAAAACTCATTGCTGGAAAGGGGAATAAAGAGACACACAGAAAACTTCTGGAAAAAAAAAGCAATCAAGCAACCCCCTTGCAAGTACCTCAAAGATAAGAAGGTACGAACCAACATCAAATGATGTCATACCCATCACAATTCATTTTATACCAGAGTAACATGCCCTTTGGACAGGAGAGACAGAACACTGATGTACTTGATTTTAGTGGGCCTTTCAATGCTGTTTAGCCTAAAAAAGAAGTCTGAGAATATTTTTTTTAAAGTTAAGACCAGATAAAAATATGTTGCAAAGAGAAAGGAAACAATCTGTTGTTCCCTGTGCCAGTGGTGGACAGGACTAAAACTATGGGCTTCTGATGCAACAGGAAGGATCCAGGTTATGGATTATGAGCAGCTTAACAAAAGCAGAAATTTTAAACCAGAGAAATAGCTTGCCTGAGGACACTTTGGAAGAGACAGTCCACCTCCAGAGGCCTTGAAGCACAAAGTCAACAAAGGAGCAATGGATACAAGACTGATCCTAAATGGGGGCAAAGAGGTTGAATGAGTTCTGAATCAGCTCTGAGTCTACTCCAGACTTTTTTTTATGCCATTTGAATATACCTACATTCCTCAAAAGCCCAGAATACAAGAGCTAAAGAGACGAATCATTCATTGCTCAAATGAGCATCTGAAAACAAAGAGCAAAAACATCATGTCATCAATGGTTCTTCTGTTCCCTGGATATTGAATATTTTGGTAGCTTTAATCAATCAATCCCAAAAATGTCACTATAGGAAGAACAGCTTACTAATTTAATTTTTTTTCACTCCATCTCTTTCAGAGACACAATGTAGTACTGGCAGCATAGAGACTACAAAAATACCACTTCATGTTCATTTGGGTTTATTACATTGAGAAAGAAATAATCACAAGGTCAGTGTTGCCCATCCCTTGTTTGCCCTCGTTGCAATGGTTTTCAGATAATAAATGGCATAGGATCATTTCAACGGTGAAGGATACTCCAAAGTAAAAAAAAAATTCAAATTTACAACACCAAAACACAAGTATTTCCATTTTCCCCTCTGCACTCTATGCTAATCCTAATTTCTGCCCTCACGGATAGCTACCGCTTCGCCCTCCAGGAGTTCCACTCTACCATGCCCTGCCTCATCCTTGCTTTTTCATCCACCACCTCCCCTTGATCTACCATATCGTTATTGAAATCTCTTCAGCCCAGGTAGGACTGGAAACCTCTGAGGGCAGGAACTTTGTTGGCACACAGAAAAGCTCAGAACCTGACAGCAGTGAAGTCCCAGGTTTTCCTCTCAACTGTAAACAGCGTACAACACGTGCTCGTCTCCAAAGGTGGATGAGAAAGGGCCAAAGGAGCTCTGGTAATACAGCATACGCTGTAAGCTGTATGAGTAGGTATAAAGGTCAGTGCTGGAAAGGATAAGGATGCCTCTCTTTAACCCATGTAAGATACACGGTCACAGGATCAAACAAAAGTACAGACAGCACCTCAAACGTGATGAGTGTTTCTCCTTGCATTCCTCTCTGTCACTGAAACCTCCCATCAGCTTCCCTGGCTCCTCTGCGCAACGTGATCTGTGCAGCAAGAGGAGCTGACAGCAACGTCTTCACGACCTGTGACAGAAACAGCGAATACCGAGGCTTCCTCTACATCTCTGAGTCTCAAGTGACTTAGGAGTCATTTTAACTACGAGACTCAATAGTGAGTAAAAACATACGGCAGTTCTGTGTAGCATGGCCTCCTTACAACAAAACCTTACCTCTGTGACCGGATAGTCGAACACAGTGCTGTTGTTCCCTCACCATTCCTCCTTCTTAACTGCTTCAGTGTCTTGTTTGAGGGTCATTCAAGATTTCAGTCTACTCAAGATGCAGCACTGAAAGTCATCTGTCTTAGTCTGCAACAGGGCTTTCTTTAATCTCATCCTTCAAAACAGCTCATTCCTTTCTTCAGATGATGGAGTTCATTAACCTTAATAACCCTTAAAGTCAGACTTACCTTACACATTTCGTCATCTTTCTTCTGTCTGTGCTTTCCTACCTATGGCTAGAGACCTGCTTATTATTACATTTCCCTGCAGCCCGCTAATGAAGCCAGTCCTTCCCTTTCTTCCTCTGCCTCTCCTCACGCGCTGTCCCCACGGGCTGCTCTTACTTAATTCAAGCTCTTCTGACTTAATCCTAAATTAATATTCTCCATAACGAGGTGCCACCACTCTCCCCAGACTCCGACGCGCACCTTGCCCCACCGTGCCCCAACAGCCACACCGCCACACTCCACCAAGCCCCAACCCGCCACCGCCTCCTGGCCGGGCAGCCTGGTAGGGCGGGCGGCCATCACCCTACCGCCCCCTGGTCCCTCACCCGCCATCGCCATGGCCATGGCCATCGCCATCGCCCCCAGCATACGCAGGGCTGTGCTCATCGCCCCGCTGCGCCACATCGGCCACACCACACTCGCATAACGAACAGACAGAGGCTGCTTTGGGTTGAGTTTATTAAAACGAGGGGCCGAGATGGGTTCAGGTTATTAAAGTAGCGAAGAAGGGAGGGCTGTGAAGGAACGAGGGGGTTACTGCCCCCCCCCGTCGCGCTGTGATGACGCCACCGCCGCCCGGGCCGGGCCGCGCCCCTCCGCCTCGCCGCCAGCAGGGGGCGCCCGAGCCCGCCCCGCGCCTCCCCCCCCCCCCCACCGCCCCGCCCCGCCAACCGGCGGCGGGTCACGTGCCCCCGCCCGCGCCCCGCCTCCCCGCCCGGTGCCGCCCCCCGCCCCGGGAGGACCTTTCCCACAATGCCGCCGCGGGCGGGGCGGTTTGGAGGCGTCTCGCTGGCGGCCGCCACGCCGCCTCCTCCCCTCCCTCCCCTCCCCGCGCAGCGCCCCCCCGCGGGCCCCGCCGGTACCGCGCAGCCCCGTCCCGTCCCGGCGGACATGTGGCCCGGCGGCCGCTGAGCCCGCTCCGCCGCTCGGCCCCGGAGGCAGGCGGCGAGCCGCTGGAGGAAGCCCCCAGGCGGCAGCAGCAGCAGCGGCGGCGGCGGAGGCGGCGTTGGGGACAACCGGAGGCTCCGCTCCATGGTGGGGACGGCGCCAGGTAAAGCGGCGGCGGGGATGGGGAGCGCCCGGGGGGCGGCCCGGGCCCGGCGGGGCCTTCCCCTCCCTCAGGGCCCGGCGGTGCGGCTGCTCCCGGCCTGCCCGCCCCCGCCGGCCGGCTCCCAAAACGGGGCGGCTCCGGAGCCCGTCCCGGGCTGCCCCACGCCGAGCGGGGCTGGCAGGGGGCTGGCAGGGGGCTGGCAGGCCGCCGGGGCGCCGCCGCTGTGCTCCGCAGCGCTGCCCGTCCTGGGGCTCCTCGGGGAGCGTGCGGGGGGCTGGGAGACCGGCCCGCAGCGTGGCCGGCTCTGACAACGCGTTTGGCACCTGAATGCGGCACGGTTTGGTGGGGCTAACCCCTCTCCTCCCGTAATATTCCCTGCAGAGCAACTTTTCGGGAAGAACGAGGTAGCAGGGAGAGAGCCCAAAGCGTTACTGATATCTGGTATCAGCGACTGAGTTTGCCACTGGCAAAGAATCACTTTATAAAAATGTGGAGAAACTGTCGTGGCTGTTCCAGCCCAAACGATAAGTGTGTGGTGGATCAGAATGCCCTTGTTGTTGGACAACCGCTTGTGAGGCTTCACATATCTTTTTTTTTTAGGAAAAAAAGCTAACTCTAGTGGCTGGTGTCGTGTTTGTGTATCGTTAACGCATCGAGCTTTTAACTCTCCTTTGGGTCAGAGCTTTAAGTGAGTTGTAGTTTAGCGCAGAATTTTACAGTTTGGGTGTTCAAACTTTCTTGTGCATGGGAGGACGGGGGAAGCCTCTAGTCAGTTTGTCATGGTTTCTTCCTTTCTTAACATAAAGAGCGGATTTCTTAAATGAAATGTCAGTGACTAAAATCCAACGTTAGTTGGTTGATCATATAGGGTAAACCATGTCTCTTTCTTTTTTTCTTTTTTGGGAAGCTGTACTTGGAGATGCATATGCACCAAAAAAAATAGCATCCTCTTTTGCCATATGGAGAAGGCTTGGAAAAGTTCCCAAGAACTTCTTCCAAATGTTTCCTTTAGTGTTTTGTTTTTTTTTTTTAATGAATATAATAACTTTTGTTTGCTTTCCTTAGAGGAGACAAGAGAAATGGGGGGGGAGGGCGGGGTACTATTTAGGTTTTTACTAAATGTTACAATGTCAGACTTCAACAGGTTTTATTTCAGTAGTTTACAGTTACTGATGCGTTGACCTCCAGAGTGATAGATGGCCCACGTAAGAAATACACCAATTTTATTTTATGGTCCGCGTGACTTAAAGTTTGCTTCTGATTATGCAGAATGGACAAGAACTTTGTGGCCTCAGAAAAACATCATCTCTCTCTCTCACATCCAAATTGTCTTAAAACAGAATGTTTTTAGGCTTTCTCTAATAAAAATAAAACTGGAGGCACTAGTTTATCTTGTGCTCGGATCACTTTAAGACGGGGAATGCTTCTCCAGGAATTTGGTGAGTTTTTTTCAATGTTAATTCGTAGAGCTCGAGCACAATACATGAAGGATCTTGAGTTTGACTCAACATGGAGATGTAAGTTTGTTGTTTTACAATTACTCAGCTGTCACTTTTAAACCACCCAGGTGATAAAGAGCTTCTTTTTGCTCTTGACTGACTGTAGTTTGAGTCACACTTTATACATGAGTTTTAGCCTCTGGCTTTATAAAACTTGTATATGGTTCTGCTCGTGATGCGTAATGGTTCTGCTCTGGTTACAAACATCTGCTTCTACCTGTTACAGAGCTTCTTTGCTGAATATTCTCAGTTTTCCATCGCCCTGAGTACTATAAAAAGTGCAAAAACTTAGGTTAGCTGAAGTTTGCTTTATATAGTAATTGCCGTAAGGGTGGTTTGTTTCAGTTAATGTTGTGTATTGGGGGCGTGGCAGAACGCTGTTGGAAAAAGTTGGATGGGCTGACTTGTCGTGCCAGTACCGGAGTTACTGAAACCTGGCCTGCTGAGTCCACTGCTTCAGCACTGCGATTTTCTTTTTCGCCGGCAGTCTAAGGTGAGGGGTAGGAAATGTCCTTCCAGTTAACAGTAACAGAAACGTGCGGTCTAGTTCCTACTGATGTCCAAGAAGATTCCTCAGTTCTGACAACTTGTATGAATGAATTCTGAAATGCATTTGAGATTAAAGTAGGTTTTGTAAGTCTCAGCGTTGTTTGTTTTTTTTTTTTTTCTGCCTATTTTGCCAACTTGGAGATAGAACTAGGTTTAAGGTATAAATTTAACACTATAGCCGTAGATATCAGAGGCTTCTAATGTGTGCACTATGTAGAGTGCTTCAGAACAAGAACTAGTTCGTGGCTTTTCGGCAGCATAGGCATGTTTTATTTCATATGTGTGTACTAGTCCGCTGTACCCTGAAGGGCAGTGACCTTGATCTGAGAGGATATGAGCGCGGTGACTTTTTTAAGCCAACAATGAGGTTGTGAGGTTGTTAACTGAGGTGATAGGTACAGTTTGCAAGCTAAAAGCTGTGAACATCTCTTTCCGGGTCTGCGAGTTGCTTGCTTCTGGTACCCCGAACCACCTGAGCACGGACAATTCCCCTGAGTAGGAAGTTAGCGGTGTGCAGTCATGAAATAACACATGAAGGGCTGCAGCTGGTGGAAGGTGAATGCGTGCGTGTCTTTTAATGCTCAGCTGTACATCACGTCTCTACGTCTAGGTTTGAGGGTGTGCTGAAGGCCGAGCGACTGTTGGAGGGACTCTCAAAGGCTGAATACGCACGATCTGTGCTTCAGTGGCCCACACCAGATTGAACAAACAGTTTTTCCCTGGCAGTTTTATTTTGTTGTTTTAAAAGCCTGTTGCTTGTAGAAACATACTGTTTTACTACAGCTTATTTTTATGGCACTTCTGATTGTTTCTCCAACTAAAAGGCTTAAGGAAAACTAATTAAACTTAACCAAATGTGAAAGTTGTCATTTCTGGGCTGGCAAAGTTGTTAACTGACGTGACAAAGGATGATCAAAATACCGCATTTAATTATCTACGAAGTAGGCAAGATTAAAATAAACTTTGTGTTAAATACATTTAGTAAGGTAACAAATATATGTACACATGTAGGCATATGTGTATCTACACATTACCTTGGTGTACATGGTGATAAAATGAACATTTTTACCCCTTCACCTTTTATTATTAAGTAATACTTTCTGTAAATTATCTTCATATAACACTAGCATTACTCTTTTTTTTTTCCCCCAGGAAAAAGCAAAATTTGAGTTTTGATGTTAATAATCATAATCCAGATATTGGATTATTTTCACTAGAAATTATTTGTCAATCTTCTATAAAGCAAATTTTTTTATACCATTGTGTATTTGTGTTTGAAGAGGGTTAAGGATGACTTGGTGAATGGTCCCTACGTTAGGTCACAGTTCGGTACGTGGAATAATCAGTGTGCAACCCACGCGTATTCCATCATCACAGGAACTGTATTTGATTCTGTGGCCAGTGGCATTCTTAAATTTCTGAGATGATTTCAGATTCTTTCACACATATACATGTACAATAAAAATATATATGAATGAGGATGTAGAGAGAACTGGGGAAAAAGTTTGCTTTTTGCTATCAAGCAGAATATAGAAGAAATAAGTCTTTCAGAAGCTGTTATCTAAAGCCTAATGCTGTGGCAAAAAGCGGTATCTGGTCACTTTTTCTAATAGATGCTAATAATGATGTCTGTCTTAATGCAGATGTTATTTAAGGATTGGTGGACTCCCATTAAAATGCAGTCTTTGTTCATCTGCTATTAGGTCTGTAAGCACTGCCTAACTGTGATCTTCCTTCAAGGATACTATCTGCGAGTAAACCTGACTGACGCATTCAACGTTTGGAACTTTTCCAAACTAGTATGAAATTGCCTGGAAACGTCAAGTGCATTAACACGTGTCTCTCTTCTTGCTGCTTGGCTTTTATTAGGCTGCCAACAGTAACAGTGAGTGGGAAATCCCTGAGATCAGCATCTGGCTAGAAGTCCTCACGTACGTCCATACCTTTTGATAGCACCGCAGGACAGAACTGCAGCAGGGAAGACTTCTGCCTTTGAAATGGAGAATTTTACAAGAAACTGAGCCATAATGGTACTCGACACTTGTGTCGACACTGTGATTCAGGTAGAATCTGAAGACAGATGAGCAGTGTTAATTAGGCTGTTCGCTGCCTAGAACAAATTACTTCAGTGATTCTGAAGATACAAGAAGGAGAGACAATGAAACACTCTGCCTTCTGTACAGCCACTGAATAATCACTTCTATGCAGTTCTGCTTGTCTTAAATGTTCTTAGTTTGCTGCCTGTGATACAAAAGGTAGCGGCCCCTGTGGACTATAGATAGGTGTTCAAGAACTAATTGCAAGTACTGTGAAACGGTTAGAGTAAAGCAGTGTGTTAGTACCTTGAACTCATTAGAGTTTCATTTGAGGTGCTACCAAATAAAGATTCCCGTAGCAACGAAGGTAATGTATACCCTTCTCTCTATACCAATGCAATTGTGCGTTGCTGTTTTTTCTTAAATGCAATTTCCCAAGTCTGAGCAAGAAGGCACCTAGTGCAACTCTGAGAAAAGCTAGTTGGCACCAGCAGTTGTTTTGTAGTTGCTATTGTGGCAAGAAGCTGTGGATGAGGATGGTGTTCATCGCTGTAAGTAGCCTCTAGCACTGGTGACACGGGAAACTTCTCTTGGAAGCTTTGCAATGAGATATAGTAATCAATTATAACAAAAGCTGGGTTGATTATTTAAGAGCTCACAGCCAAGTATTATTTTGTTTTAGGTAATTTCTTGATGCCATCTCTGGGGTGAAAGTACCCCAGAATTGTGTTTTACATGTTTTCTTGTTAGCAGACTGTCCTCAGTAGCTGAAGGTAAAGATTATGGAGTTTGAGATACCTTTTCAAGCTCAGGTCTGGTTTTTCCCCCTTTTGTGGCTAATAGCTTGTGTCACCTTTTGTCTGTTGCTACTGGTATCAAGGAAACCTTCTCTCTAATCCCTGTCTTCCATTCCTGGCTATATCTTTCTAGCTTTATTTTAGCCATCTTGAAAGTGATCACTGAGTAAGTAAGGGCTGTGAAAGCCAGATGAACAGTAATTGAAACTGCTTACTCCCCATCTATCTGCTGCTTCTCAAATGGCATCTAATGCATTGCTCTACAAGTATTGGAAGAGATTTTGTGCAAAATAAGATGCTCAAGATTGTTTCAATTGTCATGATAAAACCTATGCAAGCTCCGTATTTTTACACCACTTTCCAAAAATAGTGTTTTTTGTCTGACATTTATAAGTGGTTAGTGTAGGTCTTTGACCGCAGCTTATAAAATACTGTTATTCAAAGGGAAAAGGAGCTCGAGAACCATGGTTTTTAACATCATAGCTTTCATCTAGTACTTCTTTAAGAGTATGCCTCAGCAAGGCAAAACACTTAGAAATGGCCATGCTACTTTCTTTCTCCTGTTTGTAAATCAATGCCTGTGTATTTTGAATGTAAGCTGAAATTAGTTCTTATGGAGATGAAGGTTTTCATAGGTTCCAAAAGAGCATGTTATATCACTGAACTCTTCGTTTGATGTTTAAAATGAAAGAACAGCAGGCTTTTAATAGAGGACTCAAATTCAGTGTATTTTTAACAAGGGTGTGGGTATGGTTCTATGTGATCTTCTGGAGTGCGTTTTTCAGTTTAAATCCAGAAAATGATACAGGAGCCTATGGACTGCATAATTCTACTCAAGGGATGCCATTGTTTGCAGGAATTCAAGATTCAGAAGCTGAGCAATAAGACTACCATAATGTAGGTGGAAGAAAAAATAATGGTAATCTGTAAATGGACAATTACATGTTATTTCTTCCTTTGCTAGATTCAGCCCTTTCTCTTTTTTTGGCTCAATATAATATTCTAATCACCTACCACTCTGGTTTTGTTGCCACATTTTTTATTTTATTTTTTTACTTCTTAAATATGCTTGCCATTGCTGTGACCCTGGAGCTTTTCGTTTGAGGTCAGTCTTACTCTGTCTCTTACTCTACCAGTTTTGCCATCCGTTTTCCTTCCCCTGTTAAAAGGTCTTAGCTTTTCCACTTCTCGCTGTCTTTGCAAGGTGTTTTTGGTTCATCTCCTGCATCCCTGGTGTGTAAGCCCCGCCGCTTGGGCATGTTTAGGATGGTATTAAGAAACATAAAGATGGTCTTCCGAGTTTCTTTAGCATCGGAGAAGTGATTGCAGCAAGCCCTGCTGTGTTGCCATAGCACTGGCTGAAGTATGCTCATTCATCTTGTGGGAATGCTGCATGTGCAGAGTAGCAATGGGATAGGAACTTGAAATTATTAGTGTATGCTGAGCACAGATCTAACTTATGGGGAGAAAATAAATGCAACGACTAACAAAGATTTCCTGAGTTAATGCAAACTTTTTTTTTTTTCAGATTTGTGCCCTGGCTAGGTCTGGAAGGGTTACTTGTGTGGAAAGCATGTTCTTGATCTCGGTGACCCACTGCCAAGTATCTGCTCTTGGGTGGAAAGCATGAAAATATTGGTGCTTGCTTCCAAGTGGCTAGGAAAAAAAAAAAAAAAAAGAACGCTTTAACTGTTCTTGGAAATGGCTGAGCCATTTTTGCTGACTTTGGTATGTAATGCTATCCCTTCCAGCTGCAAAAGTATACGTGTGACTAAGGACCCTCAGCAGAGGAAGACGGGGTTGTGAGTTTATGCTGACTTGGTTTAGTTGCCTGAACCGTGTGCACCATGACAATAGTATCTAATCCCCAGTTAGTTCCTGTTGTTTGCAAATCTCAATTTCACACAACTCAGTCACGGGTTACTTAGAAGAAACACCTAAGTGCTGAATTGTACGTTTTGTGAGAGGACGTCGCGTTGTCTGTTTTCTGTTGCGTATTTCTTTGTGTGATGTTAATGGCTGTGATACCTGCGTGTTTATCAGCAGTGTGTGGAGCAGCGTGATTTAGCCCTGGCGCACAGGTGTGTTCTCCCTGTGGGAACAGTCGTGGCACAGTGCTTGTTCTGGGGGGTTTCTCACCATACGCATGGCACAGCACAACAGGCACCGTGCTTATTGCCTTGTATTGAAAATAACTGCTTTGGAAAGCAAAATAAGGTCCTCTTTTAATTTCTGAGTATACATTTTATCTTGTATCAGTCCTCAGAAGCTTCTGTTCATCCTGGCCGCTGTATAAATGAACTGGCTTTTGCGTGGGGTAGTGGCTCCATGATGTGTTAAACCCTGTCTTAGGGCTGTCGTGGGCCCAGCCATAAACTTCTGTACAGACTAGGCCTGGGATTTGTCTTTTGTGATTCAGGATGCTTTTGGAAAGCAGCGTTACGAGTGGCAGTCCTACCTTGCCAAGTAGCCTTACTCCGATGCCTAGGTAAGCTATGCAGCTTTGTCCCCAGCACTTCTGCATCCTCAGGAGCTGACAGAGGCTTGAGTAAGGCTTGTCCCCTGTCAGAACAGAAAGGTGGTTGCTTGCAAACAAGAGAAATTTCTCTAAAGAGGCAGTAGGGAGATGAGTGTGGCTTTGAAGTGCAGGTTAGATATCAGCTGTGAATGTATACTTTGAATCAAATGAGACTGCACCCTTACAACTCCTAACAGTGATTTTTTTTCCTTGCTGATTAACAAGCTTAGCTTCGTTTAGTTCTTACTCAGAACTAAACATGCCTGAGCACTGGCCATCTTGGCTGTCAGTGGTCACGCTGGATGTACCGATGATGCAGAGGTGTCATTTCTCCATAGTTTATGTATGTAAATTCGTGTGGTCTGAGCTAACCTCACAGATATGCAAAATGCTGGCTAACTGATTCAGATTGACTTGCAGAGGGAATCTGCCGAGACAGTGTTTCTCATTGCAGCTTACTGGCTATGAACTCTTAATGTAAGTTCAGGACACGGCCCAAACTTTGCCACCTATCTTAGTGGAACAAAGTATGTTACGGTTGGCGGTGCAGAAAGATGAGAAATGAAATTTGCTTTCTGTAGGTAATTAAGTGTCAGTGCCAGGAAGGTAACTAGTTTGGTACCCAGCTCAAATTTGTCATGTCTCAAAGCTCCTAACTGCTGTGCAAGCTCGTTACCAGCTCTTCTTCACTTCTTTGTGAGCTTCCTCAGAAATGGGTCTCAGCCTTGCGTGGTAGAACGGTCAGGATGGATGTGTGTGAGGTAGCTTTCTTCAGTGCGTTTTTGACAAAGATATTTGAAAGAGAGTGAATATCCCTTTGTTCTAACTCTCTTAGTCAAACATGATACCTTTCCTGACTTGTGGAAATAGCAGTCTTCCTGTGGGTTGCCCCGGTAGTTGTGTAGATATTTATGGTTCTGGTGAGCGAAGCAGTAGAGACCAAAAGAGCCCTCGTGTATTTCCTTTTTTTGGAGGGGGTAGGGGTATAACACTTTGAGTCTTAGTGCCCCATGTTCTCCTAAGTTGCATACTTAAGACTGAGATGGCTTCTTGGGGTGGTATTTGGAGTTTTGCCAGAGACTCTGATGTTTATCAACTGATGTTTAGCACGAGACCTTTGACTTTGTCCTTTTGTTATCTCTTGTTCCTCAGTACTAATATTGCATTTCTTCTGTAGCCTACCTACCTACTTTTCTTTATTAGAATCACGGAATGTCCTGAGTTGGAAGGGACCCCCAAGGATCATCGAGTCCAACTCTTGGCTCCACACAGGACCACCCAAAAACCAGGCCATGTATCTGAGAGCATTGTCCAAACGCTTCAAGGAACTCCAGCAGGCTCAGTGCCATGACCACTGCCCTGGGGAGCCTGTTCCAGCATACAAGATACAAACTGATGAGAAGGAGAGGAATGCAAAGGCTGGTAGATCAGGTGGCCAGCTGCATGGCTGGGATTCTGGCATGAAGGAATGCTTGGCCTATGCATGAGTTTCCCAGGACAGGAGATATGGGAAGTTCCCTTAATATACACTTGTTGTTGCTGCTATTGTCAGTCTGGATGTGTGTAAATCTGTTGAGTTGGGGGTTTCTTTTAGCTTTGATAAAGCTCTTAAATAAGAATTGTTAAGTTGGCATCATGCTTTTGATGCAGGTATTAATGGCAAAATGCGAGTCTTATAAATGTTGCCCTTTTTTTGAAATTGGCAGCATGCTTGGTTTAGTTCTGTTTTACTGGAGCTTTTTGGATAGTGACTTTTCTTAGTAGGCCTATAACGTGATTACACTCTGCTACGCATGTGAATAACGTATAATGAATAAAGTATTCTCCCGTTACTGTTAGGGAATGTAGAGCACTGAAAGAACTTGTAGATGAGTGTGACTTGTCAGCACTGTTGTACATAAAATAGCGGTTCTGACATTGCTTGGCTAGCTTCTTATCCTGCCCAATAAACTGAAGGGGTTTAAATGTTAGGAGCTAGAATTCAATCTGGTCTGTACCAGCACATACCAACCTGTAAAAGCCATGGTGTTCCCTGCTGTTGTTTCACCTGTGTCTTACGGGTGCTCTTCTGTTAAACTTCAGTGAAGAATACTGCCTACTCCCTTGACTTGATTTTTAAAAGGTTCCTATGGCGTGTCTTAAGCCAGGTTGTGTTACAAACTTATGCAGGAAGGAAATTATTACCCTCTGTGCCCACTGTGAGGCTCTAAATCTGCCTTGAAACCCATAGCTCTTCTGATGGTCAGGCTGCTAGATGTGATAATCAGAGCCATTGCAGCAATTCCTCAAGCTTTACCTTGCATTTTCATGGAGTTGGCAGATAATCTATGTACCGGCATGTCCATGTAGGGGGGCAGTTTGACAAGAAAGTCTTAGCTATTCCAGCACCTTGTTGCTGTCAAAAGGGATAATCCTGTTCTATCTTTTCCCTCACCCATTTTTTTTTTTTTTACTTGTAATTTCTTTGGCATATGTCTGCTACTGGTGGCACCAAGCTGTTAGATTAGATTAACTCTCTTGGGTAATTGCATCCTCAGTGGGTTTGCAAAGACTCTTTAAATCAGCAGCGTCTCCTTGGCTGAATAGCACTGATTCGTTCTGAGACACTGGATCCACATGAATAGGCTTAAACCACCAAGAAGGGTTTTTCTTCATTCTCCAAAGCTTAGCACTGGTCTCCTTCTTTCTCTGCATCTTTGGTTCTATGGCATTCCATTTGGGAATGCATACAAGGTGCAAATTGACCATACAAAGAGTAAAGATCCTCTTTAAAAGGTCTCCTTTGAGTGCACCAGTTGATTCTATTCTCGCTGGTGTTCTGGGCCACGAGATTCCTCTACACTACAGAACAAATCCAGGATAACTGCTTCAGATCCTCAGTGTGTAGTCCTCATTTATTGCAGGGCAAACAACATTACTGAGTTGTCAGTTGAAACAAGTCAACCTTCCGGGCTCTTCAGACAGCTTAAAAGTTTTTCTGAATAAAAAGAACTGTGAGGGTTCCTGATGTATACTTGCAAATACACAGTGGTTTCTTCCTTTTCTTGGAATATGTGTTGTGCTAGAATAAGTGGTACAAATAGGTTAAAAAAATCTTTTCAAGTGTTCAGCTTCTACTGGAAATATCATTTCCTCAGTCCATCTCTACAATGGCACAGGGCTTTTGGCAGAAGTTCTCAATGTTCATCAGCAGTTGGACATGTCTTAATGGTCCAGTGGTCATGGTGAGCCCATTTGGAGAGCTCTAGTGGATTCTCGGTGTTCTATCATTAGTTACTAAAATTCTTTGGTTTTGTACACATCTAACTGTCAAGATGTGTTTTCCTTAAAAACGTGCTTGCTGAAGGAAGAGTCTTAAACCTCCTTCCAAGGTTTGTTAAAGATCAACAAAATGTATAGGGCAGGATAGAGCCCTACTTTTTGCTGCCCCCCAAAATTGATGGGAGTAAAGGGTGTTACTGTAGTTTTATTAACCAAATGCATTTCTGTATGCGGAATGTATAGCTGACTGTTTTGGTTTTGAAACAGATTGTGTTTTGAGTTAGTGAAGAAATAAAAATGCAAGCAGTAGAATGCCCTACTCTTCTTAAAATAACAGAAAATGTTTTTGTAGAAACAGAACAGTCAAAACAAATCACTCCTTTAAATTCAGATGCAACGCGTGTCTAAGTTGGAAGGTTGTATACAAACGTTTCCTAAGTTAAGTCCCTTAAGGAAACAAGAATAAAAAAGTATTGGACATCATTTTGCATTTGCTTACTGGAGGTTTTGTTGCATGCTCTTGATTTTTATCCTCCTTTCTAAAACGAACAAGTGTACTTCTGTGTAGACAGGTCTGTGGATTGTGACCGTATTGGAGGAGGAGTATATTGAGTTGTTGCATTTACTGGGCATGAAGAGTGCTTGTGAAGACTTTTGTCTTGTAGTTAGTCAAAAAGCAGACACAATTCCATTTGTCAGTTGCTACACTGCTGTTCATTTTTGTCCAATGATTTTTCTGTGCCTACCTAAAATTAAGACTTTAATGTGATAGGTTTTAGTTCAATGGGACACGGCGTTGCATGACTTCGAACAGACCAAGGTTTTTCTCTGCATGCACAGTGAATTAGTGTTGAAATACATCTGTGTTTTTAGGATGAGTTCTACGTAGTAGCCTGTGTTAACATAAAAGGTTGTCACACTTTAAATTTTTGTGATATAGAAGATTTAGTGATTAAATGGCATATTGGTCTGCATCAAGGAGATGGCCAAGTATATCACGAAGCCAAGTTCTTCAGGCCGATGGTAACAAATCTATTCCCACAGTAAATGATTAACTTTAAGCACTTCTGTTGGGAAATGTCTTTGGTGTTTGCCTTTCTTGAAGACAAGAACTGGAATTTCCTGTGAATAATAACCTAGGAACTTAAACGTTTAACTCCATTAAAATAACGGGGAGAAAAGGGGGGTACTTGTGATAGTGTCCTTGTTCACTATTTTCATTTTAATATACCAGAGTATTCTTGTCTTTATCTCAAATTAAATAGATTAAATAACATTTAGTGAGTTTAATTAAGCTGTTTCCATTACAAAGTAATTCCATTGAAAACCAGAAAAATACCACCTTGGCTATAATGCCGTCCTATCTTTACACATTCTTAAGAAGTATTTCTCTTTAGAGTTGTGGTTTTTTGTTTGTTTGTTTTTGTTGTTGTTATGCTTTTGTTTCTGTCTTGTTAAATGCCTTGCATATGTAGGTCTTGGGGTATCTTCTAATATCTCACATCAACAACTGAATAGCTGTAACTAAGTGAAAAATGTGTTGGTCATAAGCGAAGGAAATTTGGTGTAAGTACTCTAGCTATTGACATTCAAATATATATCAGCCTTATTGGACATGATCGGTCATGGATGTGACTGGATCTTCATGTAAGATCATACAACTTGGTAACTGGGAGGATCTCACAAAAAAACTGATCTCAACTCTTTCACTGTCTGTCCTCAGCCAAGACTACAGATTTCTTCTGTGGCATGCAACTGTGATGAAAAATTCTGAGAAATACTTCCAAATCTTGCTTAAATTTAAAAGAATCTAAAGGAATGTCACATCTGGGGACAAAAAAACCCTCTATTTTCTGTACTGCCTGTTCTTTTTAAACCACTAAGTTCTCTTTTACTAACTGTTTTTAATTTTATAAATATAACAGTGGTCTTTAGTATTAACTCTTGCTACTCTACTGGCTGTGAAGCCCCTCTTAAAACAGTGAGAAAATAGTCTTTCTGAAGTTCATTTGTTAAATACTATATAGATTTTGGTGAAGTTTTATACTTTTTAAATATAAACTAATATATATTAATACTACTGAACTAATTTGTATTAAATTCCTGTGTTGTGAGAAATGCACAGTGTCAAACTGGCAAAAAGTTGAGCTGTGACATGCGTTAGTGGCACTCAGAACCTGTTTAAATGTTAGGTTTGTGGGAAGAACGATGCAACACGGCACAAACATTTGCAGTCGCTGCACATCTCGGATTTACTGATATTTTGTCAAAATCTTAGGATGAGTTTTGCTAATTACTGTCACTGTGCAAGAATTTCTGGGATGTCTTTGTGTCTAGAAAGAGTACAATAAAGGAAAGGTTGCTCTTTCTGGGGAAAAAAATCTAAAGAGTTTCTGTGGGTTCTATTTCTACGAGCTGCCTTAGTTATCTCAAGACCTCCGTTATAATAAGCATGAACTCTACTGCTACTCCTTAAGTTACAATTTGGTATCCAAACTCTATTTTTTTTTCTCCTGTGGATGGATGCACAATGTGGAATTCTCTTGTCTGCGTGATGCATCCTAAGGGTCTTAGGAATGAGGACTTTTTGTGGATTTGTCTGCTTCTGTGAAAGCATTGCTGAGGTTTTGTTAACACGTACTACATACAAAAGGAACGTCTCTGTTTAAACATAAAACATGTATACTGCACGCCGTCACCTGATTTAAACTTTTTGGAACCAAAGCCACTTAAAAGTCCCGTTGCAAATCAGAGGGAAAACAAAAAGCCTTGATCTCTTATTTTAAGTCCAGATATGTTTTTTTGTGGTCTTATCTGTCCTAATTTGATGCGGATTTGCGGATTTCACTTGTTCAAGATGTGAAGCTTTACTGTAGCAGTTTGGCTTTTGTTGAGTTTCATCCTTGCCTAGCCTGCGAAGGTTATTTATTGGTGGCTTTGTCAATGGTGGCTGTGTTAACAGAGCTTGTCTGCAACTTAGCGGCATTGACTGTAGCACAGCCTGTATTAATATTAGTGTTGGTAACTGCTCTAGGTTACCAAAAGGTGGAATTTCCTTCCACCTGGGGTCTTTCCTTCTTTCCCCCAGCTGACTAAATGTGTAAGGGTGATGTGTGTGTGTGTGTGTGTGTGTGTGTTTGAAAAGCAGCTTCTAATGGGAACACTGATGCACTTTAGAATTCTAATACAGATTTCTACGTAGTTTCACAGTTTCAACCGCTTCTTTAATGAACTGTGTTTGGGGCACAGCTCAGAGCCCTGCTTTCTTGGGTGCCTACAAAAGCGAGGAGTGTGCTGTGTGATGGGTATCTGCAGGAGTGTTTCTTTTCCCAGTAAGAAGCCGTGATCATTGAAACACTTCCTACTTCCAAGATCAAGCAATAAAGATTTGATGAGAAGAAAAGTTTTAGGAGGCAAATTCTGCCTCTCCCACCTTCCTGGATATCCAGCTAGTAAAGAAAAAACAGTGTGGTTTTCAAGTGAAATAAAGGAAGTTTAGCTGACGAGCATGATCGTGGTGTTCTGGGCTCTCATTACTTTTTCTAGTAAAGCCGTTAAAGAGTAAGGGCTTGAAATCTCAGTCAGCTTGGTTCAGGTCTGAATACTTACGTACTAAATCTTAGTCATTTCTCAGTCATTCAATCCCTTGTGAAGCTTTAATTGGTTCTTTCAAATAGTAATAGTTTAACAAGTTTATAGAATTCAGAACAAAAGCACTGGTTTCTCTAGGGCTGTTGGGTTGGTGGTTTAGGTGTTCGTGGGATCTCTGGTGTGACCACAGCAGGTTGAAATGCAGGAGATTCAGACGTAGGTGTGGATGCTTTTCCAAGCGTATTTCATTCCGCACGTTGTGGGTGAGCCATCCAAAGAACATATTCTTGCTGTTTATTACGTGATACCAAGTTCTTTGGACCTTTATGGCGTTGATCCCAAGGACATGCTCTCTTCTTGCTATTCCTATTCCATACAACTCCTTTGGATAACACTTAAAAGGTGCATCCTCTCCGTCGCTCATACTTCACTAAAATGCACGGGTGAAGTGCTCTCTTGCTTGATATTGCAAGATCCTTCCCCTTTATTCTCTCCTGGGTGTTAATAGTTCTAATTGTAAAAAGCAAGAAGCAAGCAAATGTAAGCTGCTTTCATTTTTTTTTTGCTTTCCACTACCACTGGGATGCTAGGAGTGGAAAGCAGCTAGCTCTGCTGGTTCTTGTGTGTTTAATTTTGTTGCTTCAACCATTTGTGAAGAGCAATTTACGAGAGGTTAGTTACTGCAGTGTTAAATGGGGTGGTTTGCATAGAAACTTAGCAATGCATTTAACTTTTAAAAGTTAAAGCACCGTTGGTGGTCTTAAAACACTGCAAAAACTTTGCATTTGTTGAACAAAGACAATTTTTGAGTTGGAAGTATCGGTTGCTAGACAGCATTAATGATACCCATAAATTGCAAACAGACTGTAAAAGATCTGTATCTGACTCCTAACGTCATGTGTTTCTACTCTACAAAGGTATAATGAAATGGAGAGCGCTGGAGAGCACTCATTAAGTCCATAGTGGTCAGTTTTATCTTCAAGTTGCAATATAAATGAACTGTGTAAACTATTTCTATGTTTTCCAGACTACATTTTGTAAGAAGATGAGGAACAGAAAGCAGTGTATTCAAGACACAGAGGGTCAAAAGCATGAAGGCATGGAAGGTAAAGTCTGTGTGTGAAAACGTTCAAGTGTATTATTCAGGTTCGAGCTGTGAAAGGTCAGATTTTACATTTGTTCTCTCAATTAGTATGCTGCTTGTTTTGAAAGAAGTTGTGTAAACATAACTATCTCATCATAATATTTTTTTTGTCCTGTGGAGTCCCTGTATCCTTTCCCATGAATTCTGTTTTTCACTTGTTGACTTCTACTAGCAGAACAAAAATGGAAATGGCAATTGCTATTCAGAAAAATAATTAAAGTAAAATTCATTGAAGGAAAGCTCGTCTCCTTTTGTTTAAATTGGGATCTGTTTTCATTTTGCAAAAATGCTCCCGATTTTGTTAAATGTACTTGATTAGGTAAATATTTGAGGATGGTCAGATTAAAATAGTTCTGAGACTGGTAAACTAGATTAGAGGTAGACTATGTATATATAAGGATAATGAGTATAGGATATGCTGGGCTAAGTATTGCATGGAGAGAGTGGACTTATGTGATTTCAGAAGAGCAATGAGTAAATGACTCTGTGAGCAGTAAGAAATACTGTGATGCTTTCCATATTTAACACTAGAGCTAATAGAGATCAATAGCACTAGAGCTAGATTTCCTTTAACAGCAAGTCGTGAGACAGTGTTCTATGGAATATGTTGCACAGTACTTTTCACCTGAAGTATATGCTTGGAACTACTCTTCTGGCCAGCATCTTGACTGTATTAGACCCAAAAACTTGATTAATCTGCTTCCAACTACACAAAAATGTATTTTATTGCCTTATTATTCAAATCTACAAAGACTTTGTTTCAAAAAACTGACAAAAATTCTGAGTGTCAATGTTCATAATACCAGGTGAAGAAAAGGAAGAAAGCTGTTCCTGTTCTACTTTATTATATGACGGTAGCACATGCCCCATCTGTCTGAATGGCCTTCTAGAACAAGAGATCGGTGTTCCTGAGAGCTGCAGTCATACCTTCTGCATGACTTGTATTCTTAAATGGGCTGAGGTAAGACTGAGAACCAAAGTGTGTTTTTTCTTTTATTCAGCATAAGAAAATAGGTTTGATATGACTTGATATAAGCTGGTCATTGAAGCACTTTTATATGTAGATCATGCGAAACCACCTCCTTAGTGTAACGAAGGACTTTGTGTTTTCTTTCACTAATCATCGTGCCTTTTTAATGGTTACTAGGGTTTAGGGATCAGTAAAAAATGGTGATGGCAGTTCAGAAGATCAGACAGTATTATGTACGTCATAATACTGCAGTATCATTAACTTAATCTTACTTCTGTGCTGTTTCTCACCTGTGAACTCTAAGGACTGAGACCAATTGGTTTTCATGTTAGTTTACAAAGCAAGTCTGATAAAACCTTGGGTTTTCTAATTATAGTTATTGGCATGTATCCCATAATAGCCATACCTTTGTAGATAGTGCTAGAACCTTAAAGGAAAATGACTTGTTGAACTAATTATTATTTATTGTTCTGTTTAATCCCCTTTTCTTCACATGTCCTGTAGTCATTGCATTAAGTCTTTAAGATCTTTGACTTTCCTGTAGCAGTTTCAATTGTCAATATAAAACACCAAATTAGAATTACCTTATGCTATATTGTGGTGGGGGACACAACACTTGCTCTAATGAGGTGCAACTTGTGACTTGTGAGGTTTTTGTCCTGCTTCTGTGCACTTGAACAGGTTATCTATTACAGAATCAATAGGAGAGATCGCTACATGGTTTCTTTATGAAAAGTTTCTTTTGAAGTTGTTATTTTGGTTTTAGTATTTCCTTGAGAAGGTTGTTATCACTTGTGTGTGTGTATGTATATATACAATACACTTATGTATTTCTTTGCTTGTTTTTAACCTTATTTTTTGTGTTCTTTTATTACTGAAGATAGGTAGTAAGACAAATCATTTCTCTGAAGCCACATGAAATCTTCAGAAAGTGTTAAAGGTTATCAGATGAAACTTAATTTATATTTACAAAACAGATAATAAACTAAGTTCCTCTCCTATTGCCAGATTTGCTGTTCTGCAAATGATTATGTGCTTTTATTTAGCAGTGAATGACAAATTCTCATCCACAACTTTATCCTGACTTCCTTAGCTGATTGTTATTATGGCAGCTGAAAGGCAATAAACAGTAACGGGCACAGGGAGGTAAAGCAGTACAGTAGACTGAAGGCTTGCTGCTGGATTTAAACTTGTTCACATTGTCTAATGGATGCTTTTAAGCCCAAAGAGGAAAGGAAAACTTTTTCATATCATTCACTTTCAAACTCTTTAAATTTTTTGTCATGTCAAATTTATTTTAGCATGAAATGCTATACAAATAGAATAAAATAAATTCTGCTCTTAAGAGTTTACAAGTGAACTAAATGTGATGCCATAAAAATAGTGGGGGGTTGCTTTTAAAGCTACTTAAGGCTTATACTGCTTCTTTCTATTAGTGACATCAGATGGGTAAAACCACCCATCTTTCCTCCTCTGAGGATGCTCTATGGCAGGACCTGTTCAGTGCATGAAACTACTGCCTAATCTCATAGTTTTTTTTTTTTATTGTTTTGAAAGCTAAGTTGTTAAGAGGTTTCAGCTCTGAGAAACAGATGAGGTTTTGCAGCTTGGACTGATAGAAACATTACAAGCATGTGGCTATATGAAGCACAGTAGTGCCATGTATTTTTTGTGTCCACTGTTAGTATTTAGTAAGTAAATGTTTTTGTTCAAGTATTCTTTCTTGGGTATAAATAAATTGGTTTTAAAAACACTTTTCCTGTTTTTCTAAGTGTTGGAGTATAATAGAACTGAGCATAAGACTCTAAATGTTTTATTTTTAAAGATTTTGCTGAATGTTTACATTCCCGGATGAGCTGTGTTGCATAACTACAGTTGTGCTTCATATACTCAAAGGCTTTGCCAGCAATCTGTGTTCAAGTTGGGTGCTTCTTCTATCCTGTGTTGCATCCAGGATTCAAAACACAACAGGATCAACCATTTATCTAAATTGCTATTTTTAACTTGTGCAAAATCACTGTTTTTCTGAGAGTTTATGGCTCTTACGTGTAACTGTGTATGTCCTAATTAAAACCTGGACAGTTTAGGTAGATGGTAAATGTGTTTGCCATTTTGCTCCCTTTTCTAGCAATGGAAGACTTCCAATATTATTAGTACAGGGAGATGTCCTGTACCCACAGGTTTTCTTTATGCAACCAGCAGCAATAGCACTCTGAAGATCTTCTTTTGTAAAAAAATATATATGTTGCTTTTAAGTGAGTGTCTGCTGATTGACTCAGTGAAGGGGTAAAAATAGATAGGGAATTTGCCACGACACATTAGATACGTTAGGTCTCAATGACTAAATCTGAACATTTAGTTTCAGAATTCAGTGGCATTACAGCTGAGTTAGTGCCATATTTTCTTTCCTTTTGAGAAAAGGTGTCCACTTTCTAAAGAAGAAATGAAAGGAAGATTAGAATCCGCACTAAGAGAAGTTAGTCTTCAAATGAACTTTATTTTAAAATGTTGCCTGAACTGTTCTGTCCTCCACAGCTATGTTTATTGCAGTTAATTGTGGCATCCGAGAGTATTGCTGTGCTGTAGGTTTCTGTTGCCTATGCTATTAAACTCTCCTGTGCTATTAGACTCTCATCTTGTGTGCCTTTGGCCGTGCTAACCTGTGCTCTCCCAAGAACTCCTGGGCAGGTGAAAGGACAGGGAATGGTTTCAGTGGGATCAGCATCAATGGGATTCATCCTGTGCTAGCTGTCATCCACCTCTGTAAGCCGACATCGTGTAACTTCATAATGTAGACTTTCAAGCTTGAGACTTTGTATTTCAGGGAGGGATGTTAGAAGATCATGAACAGTGACAAACGCTTATGTCTAAATCTGGAGCTAAGGCTATTGGGCACAGCCTTCAGTGAGAGTGCTGAAGGGAAGCTGAAGGGCTACCTTTGATATAAAGAACACGTGTGTAATAACATCGCTGTGTGGGCAGAATAAAGAGGGAGCTTTGGCCATTGCTCGGTGTAAGAACTGCTCTGGAGTCTTGGAACACCTTCAGTACTGTAGTGTTGTATCAAGGGCAGTAGTTACATGTGTTTCTCATGTAACAGATCAAAACTATAAATGGTGAGCTTGTATTTCATGTTTGAACTGGGAAGCACACCTGTTCTAGTTTGTTATGAGCAGGTCTGAAAGCAGTTAAGTAAAGCTTAAGAGGTTGACTTTTCTATGAGAAGCAGATACAAAGAGTAGCCTAAAAAACCTCAGCTAAGATGACTGCTCGAGCAGCAAGCGTCTTGTCTGCACACATTAGAAGAAAACTACTATTTTGTCGTCAAATATGACAATCTTATGTTAGAGGAGATAAAACATTTATTCTTCTCTACTGCAGGCATTTTAACTTCTTAACTTCCCTTCTGTTTTTGAGTGCCAATAAATACACTAGAGAACTGTCTTTGTTCTTCTAGTAATTCCTCTTATGAACCATCACAAGAGGAAAAGAGTGCTGAAGAAAAGATTGAGCACACTGTCTGTTTCATCAACATCTCTTGCACAATAATTTTGATTTTAATGACCCTTCCCTGCTAAACACGTCTCTCTTAATCTTTGTACCTGATCTCCCTCATTCATTTTTCCTCATCTGGAGGATTTGAAAGGGCAGTATGTTTTACTGTAAATTCTCTGAAGCATTGAGGCACATTCAGGCAGGCCCTGTGCAGTACCAGTGACTGACTTAATAAAACAAAGCAACTGGCACAAAGAGCTGCCTTGCATTACATTTCTAGTAGGTGTTCTGATCTTACAGCGGTCATTACCTTTGTGTTAGAGTAGGGTTTGGATCACTGACTGTGTAGAATATACTGCATATGTGTATTTTTTTCTATGGGTATAGAGTTCTGTATGGTAACTGGAATTCTTAATTTGTATTCTTCTTTCTGATCTGCTTTTCTTTTGTCCTAAAGGATAGAGGAAGGAAGTAGCTTATGTTGCAACAAGTTCCACAGTGATCTGCTGCAATACAAAGCACTGCAGGCTGAATTAGGGTTACATTCATGAACCAAATATGCAGGGTGTTCAAAAAAACCCTGAACTTAAACTGTAATACAACAAAAAAATCTTCTTGATCAAGGTAATGCATACATAGGCAATGCATCTGAGAACTGCTGCACAAGAGAGCTGTTTTAATCAAAGTCTTTTAGAAAACCTAGACTTTAGATACATTTTTTTCAATGACATGTTCTGTGGTATACAGTTTTTCTTGCCATATTTATCAAGTGAAGTGCATTCATGAAACAGCTTACAAATCCATTACAGAGTAAATCTCAGTGTGAATGTTTTTGAGCTTGGTCCAAGTCTTGGGTCCAAGTTTTCCCAATACGATGGTATCAAGAGAAGTACAGTGACACATACAGTAGCTTCCTTAGCATGTTTCACAAATCCTTACAGGTAATAAATTCTTTCATCCTTTCCTAATGACAGACACTATTCCAATAGAACGTGTCAATGCTTTATGAGATGTAGAAGCAACAGATGGCTATTCTGGATAAGAAGTGAAAGATACCTAACCTGAATGTTGTAGGTAGAGAGGAAACAATTGTTCAAATTGTAACTAATTAGTTTGTTGACTACATACTGAGACTAAAATCTGTTCTTATGTGCTCTGTATCTTTATTATCCAGCTATTATATTTCTAGAAAAATAAACTAGCTTCTCTTGTCAGAAGTAGCTTTCCTAAAGCACAACTACAAAAACTTTGTGCTTATCTCGTGGGTTTGTTTTGTTTTTATTATTTTATTTTAAATAGACCTAAAAACAGCGATTCAGTGTCTTTACCCTCCAAGAAAGGTGGTGTTGTGAAGAAAAGAAACACCTCAAATATCAGCCACAAAGTTCTAATGATTTTGATTACTATATTAAATGATCAGATGTTCTGATTTTTAGATAGCTATGTTAAATGAAGATATTGTATGGAGCTGTAACTCTTCTAAGATTGTGACACATGCATGCCTTGTTATGCACAATAAAAGCAATAGCTGCTGCGTGGACTCATCAATGGCTTTTTTCTTGTTTTAAATAACTTTGTTCCCAAAAGGACAGTGTGCATTCAGTATTGCTTACAATGTTTTCTGGATAGAAGCTTCAGCAGAGAGAACTTGTTAATTTGCCTTGAATGAAAGAAGACTTGACACCTTCTTTGGTTAATGAACCATCTCCTCAAAAACGATGAAAGAGATGAGTAGAAGGCCACCACACTTCATGTGTCTTTATTGTAAAACTGTACACAGCTTTTTTTACTCCCACTCCTTCCAAATTCAGCCTCCCTGTTGGGAAAAGAGGCAGGGGAATTTTCTTCCATTTCTACTTTAAAGCTTATGTATGTTTAGATGAAATATTGTACAGGCAAAGTAACCTCTAGTTGTCCTCGAGGGTGCCCAGCAATTGTACTGTGGCAGAGGGCATGGGCAGGGATGCACATGAGACTGTCCTGTCTTTACTAGAATTTCTCCAGAGATTTGTTACAAACTATGAGATAATGCTAGAGCTATGAAAAGTAACTTAGGAGTAGAAATGTCACCTGGTCTTAATAGTAGAAACATACCCGAACCTAGCTGTAGCTTTTGATTCTTCTACATTGTTTTCCCCTATTTTTGCCATGTATAACTGTATGTAATTGTTAAACACTTTTCCAGATGAACTGGACATGTTAATGTGAATATTTTCCTAATGAAGTAAAACACTTGCCTCTTGAAATGATGCTAGTAACCCTTAGTGTTCTATGATATGTCATTGCTATGAATAAAATCATACTGGATTTAAATTTGGGAGCATAATATTCATGTGTAAATTTAATGTAGAAACAGATTGTCTTGGAAAAGCTTAGCTTTCAGTTAAGCTAAATCCTGAAATGGGAGTGAGAATTACTAGGTAAATTATGCTTCCTCCTCTCTTTGACAGTTTGATGCATCTGCAAATCAAAGTATTTACCTGGAAGTTTGCAGCTGGTTCAACAGTTACAGTGCATTTCATAGCATCAAATACGGCCGTTGAACGACACCTTGCTACGTTGCTGTAGGGTAGCTGTGTGTTGACTGTAGGACAACAGCTGTCTGAGTAATCTGAGCCTCTAGGGAACTGGCTTAATTGCCCAACAGGCTTATTTTAACACAGGCCATGATGCTTCAGGGGACAAACAAAAATCCTCCACTAGGGCTAAGCTTTTAGTTGAGGTAAAATACTAGAGCTTCAAAAGGAGGGGTAATGCTTCTGCCTTTACTGTTCAACAACTTGTTCATGCAAGTACCGCTGTTTTTGTTTGGTTTATAAATCAGTACAGCTCTGCTCTGTTTCTTGTTCCTGAAGCTTCTGATTTCAATTGAAGTAATGCTCAAGGTTTGGGACTGAGTGGATGAATGAGAAGGTTGGGCACTCTTTGAAACTGAGAAAGGAACAGAATCAACTGGAAAACACAGAGTCCCAATGAAAAGACAAGAATTAAGTTCATCATTGAATTTTAGGGCAGTGTTCACATACAAGTTTCTCACAGCTTTTCGTGCAATTCTAATGCTACATCCTGCTTGCATAAATTAAAAAAAAAAATAATCTAATTCCCTGACAGTTGTCTTAAGGGCAGAAATAATGCACTTCACCCACTGTACAAGAACCAGTATATGGATTAGTTAGAAGCTGGGTGTCGGGTTTTGGTGTTATGTTTTTGTGGTGGTTTTTTTTTTTTCTTTATTTAAAAAGACTTCTAAACTGAACCACTGAAGTGAAGGTGGTGGGGGGAGGACCAACAGAAATATATGGAATTAAAATGAATATGTAATTGTATAGCAGCAAAAACTAGCATCTAGTTTCCTATGTATTTCTCTGAAGGTTGATTCCATCATCCTGCTGGATAGAACTTCAGTCAAAGCTTCCTTTTTCTGTTGTTAATGTTTTATTTTTCTGTGTGTTTGTGTATTCTGATGTAGTGCAGCTTAAATGAGTGGGCATTTGGGTGGCTAGATATTTAAAAAGAGGGGGGGAAAAAGTAAATCTGTATTTCCATCAAACTGTAGGGTAAGATGACCTTCAATTCTGTTCTATTATGAAGTGCTTTGTAAAACTTCCACTGTCTTAAATGTGGGAGGCTATTCGCTCTGCTGACTGCAAAGAAGAGAGGTGTATTTATTCAAATAGATGTGTCAGAGAAGGGAAGGTGTTAGCATGTTGGCTGTTGATCTGCGCAGTTCTGCAATGTAAAAGGAGGGGGGTGGGAGGGAACTCAGGGTTTAGCTTGGGTTCTTTCTGCTCCTTTGCCTCCCTTCTTGTGGGTTTCTGGGTGTTTGGTTGGTTGGTGAGTTGTTTGTTGTGTGTTTTTGTGGTATTATGTTGCTGCCAATGCTATTACTTGTTAATAATAGAATGTCAGTTTACGCTTCTGTTTGTTAGACTTGAGGGAAAAGCTGGTAAGCAGAAAAATGTAAATATTTGTTGAAGCTGCATACAGCAAAAATTCCAGAATGTTTTCTGGCAACGCACAACAGACAAGCAGTGCATTGGGATTTTTGGCTGTATTTGGAAACTGGCTGTGTTGATGCTTTTGGGTAGATACTGGAAGAGCTGCAGTGTAGTGGAAGTCAAAGGCTAAATATGAAAAGACTCTTTACCTGCTAGCAGGTAGCAGAGAACTGTGAAAACAATACATTGGTGGTGGAGAGGAAGAAAGATTGAGAAGTTGGAGCAGAGATTAAAGCAGTACTGACTTGTAGGGAGTCCCATGTTTGATTTCTGTCAAAAAAGACATTGGTGAATTTAAAAGGTTAGTAGCTGAGACACTGAGATGTGCCAGTGAGTTCCACCACAGTTGTCAGAACTCTGAAATGGAGAAGTGAAACTGCTCTGTCTGGCATCTGTCCCCACCTATGCCAAGTAACTGGTTTTTTGATACTTTGTGCTAGTGTTTTGTCTGACGTTAAGAAATAAATAAGACATTTGTGTATTGGTATAAAACCACTACTTCACAGGGATTAAAAAAAAATACAAGCCTTCATGTAAAGTATTTCATGTAAACTTCATGTTAAATTAATTTTTTAAATGCAATTCTGGATTACATTATTGTTTCCTTTAGAGTTTTCCCATGAGGAGAAATCTACTTACAGGAAACAAAATACTAGGTTGTATGCATAGTTTGTGCAAATATGTTCTTAACATGAACAAGTTGTAAACTTCTGTATTTCTGTAAGCTACTATAATATTGAATGAAAGTACAGAAAATAGAGATTTTTCACAGTTTACTATAAATTTTGTAATAGGAAAAATCATTTTTCAGACACAGGCTTCATGTCCTATTGATCGCAGACCATTTCAAGCAGTATGTAGGCTTAATGCATTAGAAGATCAGGTAAAGGTAAGTTTTAGACTTATTTTCTTGAATAGCACATAAGATATGCTGCAAGATTTTATTCATATGTCTGTGTTTAATAAGGTTTCCTAATAAAATAATTGTAGCTTTAACTTTTGTATTATATATTTGAAGCTAGGAATTATTCTTGTTTTTTCAAACAAAATATATGCAATGTTGTGTAAAAGTTACAGTATAATAATAATAATAGTAACAAGAAGTAATAGTGATACAGGAATAATGTTGGTATTGGTCCTATATAGTATCTTTGAGCATCCCTGATATATCCAGGAATAGAAGTTTAGTAATTGGTCTCAAAGTATTTTTTTAAACTAGTTTTTTTTATGTAATTGGTATATTAATTACCATGCAATCTTGTATGTTCATAGTCTTCAATTCATAGAAGAAAAACTAGTTAAAGCAAGAGGAAACAATTAATGCTAAGCCTTGGTGAATGTAAATTTCTGAATCTTTCCACCTTTCAGTTCTTCTGAATAACACTGCTGGTTGCACATAGATGATCTTGAATAGATGCAATAGATGATCGTGAAAATATATATTGAAAAACGCTAATATTTCTGTGCTCAGCTCTGAGACTCTGTGGCAAAGTTGTGGTTATAAGTAATTCCTAAGCTGCTGGCTTTGAATTTTGCTGTGTTTAGCAAACGGGCTCCCTCTAGCCATTTCTTGTTCTTCCAGAACAAGAAGCCTCAGGTAGTCAGCTGCAAAGCAACCAGACTGGCAGCCACAGATATTTCCTTCTCAGGGAAAACCAAAAATAGTATTTTCTGCTCTAAAGAATCACAGAAGCAGTAGAAACCAGATAAACTAAAGTTTTAATTTGGAAGAGTTTCAAGGCCATATCAAAACTTAGTTTGAAGGGTTCTTTGTTTACAGAAGTACACTATAAAAAGTAGACAAAGAACAAGGGTCCTGATCTCAAAAGGGGTTGTAGGGATAGAGAAACATTGGCACAGTGGTCAATGTTAGCAATGTTATCAGCACATAGACAGCTTATCCATTGTGATATTCATAATTAGAACGCTAATAGCTTCAGAAATTACATATAAAGTCAAGATTCTAGAATAAGGAAATATAAAATGGCTAATGAAAGTGTAATCACTAAAGTAACTTCATAGTATGTAATAAAGATTGTGTTATGTTCTCAGAATTTTGAAAATTGGAGGGGGAATGTTATATGAAATCCGTAACTTACATTACTTTAGAGGAGAATTGAATATTTTTTTTTTAACGATTAGGAAGCATTCGAAATTGAATGTAAGTTCAGCATTTTCCAAAGCTGACCTTTAGGTATTCAGGTCAACCAACTTAGTTTAAATTTTTTCAGTTACCAAACTATCAAAGAAAATGCATAGCTTTTGAGGTACTTGCCATGGCAGGCTGAATGGTCAGGGAATTTTGGAGTTGTGGAATTACTGTGCATCTCTGGCACAGTCAATATACATATCAATTTGTGTTTTGTTTTGTTTCTTTTTGAAATCTGTGAATTGAGAAATTAAGGAATCTATGATTTGAGAGTTTCAAGTCCTTCTGCTGGAGCTTGTTTTTCTGTAGACCTTAAAAGACTTTGAACGTATTCAAAGCCCATGTTTATTGAGATTCTAGACTGGATCAACTTTATTTTTCAATTCAGGTTCAGGTAAAACAACAGCAAAGGAAGAAGGAAGAGGAAAACTGTGCCTGCAATAAGGAAAAATATAGCCATACAAAGATGAGAAGTTTCCTGAGGTTGGTAGCGCACTTAATGTAAAACATTCTAATTTGGAATATCCAAAATATAAGTTGAAATCTTATAAAATGTATAGCCTGGAATTTTTTAATAAAGTTTACCGATCTATTTCCAACAAATATTCCGGCGAGCAATAAGTAAGGAGCAACATATTTCTTGCATTCAGACCTGGAAGTAGCATTTTTATCAAGCACATCTGACAAATTTCTTACTAATTTTAATTAATATGTTTGTGGCTGGGACATGGTTTAATAATACCAATCTTCACTTATCTAAAGGGACAACCGCTTTTTTTCTTGCATGTTACAATAAATAGTGGTGGTGTTCCAAGTTTTAGTATAAAACAGCTGTAGTCAACTACAGCTTTCAGTCTAGTGAGTCTGAGATGGAAGTATGGAAATGCCATTCATGTTTTGAAAAATTTTGTCACATTTGTATTGTATAAAATAAAGTTTGGGATTACACAGATAAATTTCACTAAATAGTGATAACCTGAAGCCAGCATTTAATTGAATATATGATGTATGCAGTGTCCTTGAGGTTAAATTTGAAGCACACTTCACTACAGAAAAGATAACTCGGAAGTAAATTACCATTTTTTGGCTATTATTAGAAAATAAATAAGATTGATCTTTGCAACTCTCTGAATCAACTTTGACTTCAATATTCTTTTAATATTTATGTAAGAAGTTTGTGACACCTGTCACAAGTTGCCATGAAAGAAAGCAAAATTAAGCATTCAGATTTAATACAGGAAATTAACTTTCGTTGTGTACATGGATTCTTTTCATCCTCAAGCTTTTCGAGGCATTTAAGTCATGGAAGATGATATACTGGATACAAGTTCAGGTTTTAATAGCAGTCAGAATGTTGGTTTATGAGCGTAAAAAAAAAAAATCCTTGAAACAGGAACTGTTTTTGTTTGGGTATATATACTCATAATTTAGGTATGCCCATAAATGTTGCTGCTTTTGTAATATCTTTTGTTAATCTCACAGAAGAGCTCTGTGTCCAAACAGAGGACCTTTTACAGCAAAATTGAGCAAAGTTGTGAAGAAAAAATACAGTAAGTCGTTATTTTTTCTCTATTTGCTGGAAAAGCTGCTTTTTATTATGGAACTCTAGAAGTACTTTTCGTGATGGGGTAATTTTTTGTATTATTATTGTTTACATTTGCACTTCTAAACCAAATGCCAAGGAATAGAAGCTTGGAGCTTAAGAGAATAAAGCTGCAATATCTGACATTACTATACTCATTTTTCTGGCAAGACTACCTCTTCAACCTCAGTCACAAGTGAATTGGATTTGGTTTCAGCGTGAATCATTTTCTGGGACAGAAAGTTAATGCACAGCTAACGATAAGCAAAGAAACAGAAGATTTTGCTGAGGGTTCAGGAGCAAGAAGCACTTGGCAGTATTTTGGGGGTAACATTTTGAGAGGGTTGGTTGATGGGTATTGTGTTCTGAGTGTGTTCATAACTCCTGAAGTTAAGCAAGTATCTGAAGAGGTAAAAACTGGTTGATGTTATAAAAAGCTATTGTGAAGGTAAGTACATTTTAATTTTACTGAATTTATGTGTAAACACATTGTAAATAAACTTCAGATACATTTTCATTACCATCTCATTTCATTAATGATTTTGACAAACAATTAAGAACTAATATATTTAAGTTAAGATTAAAAGTTTTGCTTCTTATTTCTCACAGGTAATATTTTGTATGACAAACGAACCAGGAAAGCTTTGTCTGTGAAGATAAACAAGGTTGGTTCTGATGATGAGACATTTGTAAACATTTTTTTCATAAAAGCATTTTTTTAACTACCTTTCTGCTTATTTTTAGTTAACTTTTTCTATTCGTTAATTCTAGTATGATCCAAACCTTTTTAGTCTGTCTTGTTTTGTCTTGAAGGAAGCTCTTAGAATATAGTGCTAGGTTATATGAGGTTCTCTCCCAGATATTTTTGTAGTGGTATGTATTTTCATTTAGATTACATTGTTATAAGACTCCGTAACCTCTTTTCATCTTTCTTCATCAAATGAAGGTGGGATCAGCTGCAAGCTCTTAACCTAAGTATCATTATATGAAGGATATGAAGGTTTTCATTCATTTTATGAAAATGCTTAGATGTAATTAACTAAGTAATTTGGTTAATATTATTTGTCCAATAAGCCATGGACATTCTAGTTTGCACCAAGGTGGCTTTTAACGGGAGATTACTTTAGGAATGTTTGCATTCCCAGGCTTCTTGTTTTGTTCATAAATGTTAACCTATAATATAAATTCCACTTACAATAAGTAAAGAGCTATAAAGGCTCTGTTTGCTTTGTTTTCCCTCCTTTCAGAAGTATTTCAGGTCTCTGTGACACAAGCTGGTGATCAATGATCTCCTGATCACAGGAAAATTATACCTGTATTACCTGTATATAGTTATACCTGTAAATATATGTGCATGAAATAGTTGTAAGTAATTGATTTCATTTTTAAGTGTAAATGTTGCTGTCCATTATTTAGTCTTACCTAAGTTTGAAAAGGAGGAAAGTCTGTATTCAAGTCCTTATTTTGCCTGCTGCCTTGTTTCATGTAATATTATGGGCACGTACTTTGTCAGCTGACTTTGAGTAGCTGGTGGCCTGAGTGGTCATGTTTATTTGGTGCTTATACACTATAGTTCTTAGGGCTACCTTTAACTCCAGCCTTCCTCTTCTAGGTCAGGTATTTAGAAATTTTGGTTCTGCCACCATGTAAAGCTAAAGTAAAGCTTTCATTTTGATTTCAAGAGGTTTTGAACTGGAAAGATAGGGCTGAGTGGTAGATCGAGCACTAATTTAGCTTCAAGATTGATGAAAACTTTCATATCTTGTTTCAGTGATTTATTATCCAGGTGAATAGCATCAATATCTCAAACAGTACCTGTTACAGAAAACATACATGAACAAAAGTAGAGATAAATCCCCCAAACCTTTGGGAGGAGGTACAGAGCTCAATTATACACTGTATGTTCAAAAGTTGAAAGAAAGCACTGATTTACTAACAGCCACTTCATAAAGGTATTTACAGGACGCTTGGATATCCTTTTTTGACAGAGGGAGAAATGCTAGTGTTAAAATTCAGAGTATCTTTAAAATAAAGCATTTCTGAAAACAGCATGTTAGGAGGAACTTAACTATTACTTACAGTGATGAAATAGGGCATGGTCCAAAGTTTGAAGTTTGATAGAGCATGTAGAAAATGACTACACGCTTGAGTGCACATTTACATATGTCTTATTACAAAGCTTATTTTTCTTCAGAGTAAATATTTGCTGAAAGACCCTGTAAGTTTCCATCTTAAAATACAACTGGTAGGGAGTGAACAGGAATGTTTCAGACAAATTCAGGTTGACATTAGCCCTTTAGGTGATATGATACAAGTGGCAAAAACAGGTCACTGTAGATAAGTGTGTCAGTTTGGTAGTCTGGAAACAGCGTCTGGAGGATTATTGTTCAGATTTTTTTCTATTGCAGCCAGCCCAGAGCACAGCAATAGCAACAGAGTCAAGCTGTTTTCTGAATACAATGAAAAGGCAATGCACTAGCATACAATGTTTTTGTTAGGCATTGTTAGCAACTGAAATAGAAAGTGGTATCTGTTGAAATATGAAGCTGATTCTGAGTATTGTCTCTTTGTGTGAGGGTGCAGTAAACAGACACACCAGTCAACCTTGAATTTTCTAATTCTACCTGAAGGCAAAGAAGAATCCCAGCTCTTATATCAGGTTTTCATGTTAGTTTGAAACCAGACATGCAATGAACTGCTCTGAAGGGGTCTGTCTGAGGGTGCTAGCATTGTACTTACTGTGGTTCATTAGGTAGCAGAAAGGGGAATTGTGAAATAGTAAAGATTGGGCTTCTTTGTGTGTAATTTTTTTATGAAGCATTAAAGATTGTGCTGTGGAAAGACGATTTAAAAAATGAGCTTTATCTGCAAAGAGCAGGTGTTGAAAATTTAGAGACTGAATAGAGCAAACTTGTTTGATATAATGGCAAATCTCAGTATAAAACTATTGGGCTACTATGGTGCCAACTTCATGTGAGCTAAAGCCTAGCTGACATTTAATTTCAATGCATCTTTATGCGCTAAATGCTAATTATTTCATTTTGGATGTTTTTAATTGTAGCCCAGAAGAAAGACCTGCTGGAATGAGTGCTTCAGGACTAATTTCTATAGTACGCTTCCGGCCGGTGGTAGCAATGAAGAATCCTTTCTTAGCTGTAGAAATGACTGGTTAGTGTATAATAGCGTGCAATACGAAGTGATGAGTTACTATATTGTAGATACTATAGTTTCTTCTGCTTCTATCTGTATATTACTGCCTTGAAATATTTTGAAGTTCAACAACTTCTATATCATGGCAAACCAGGATTTAAAAGATAAACACAAACACTTCAAAATAGGTACAGTTAAATCAACATCCCAATATCTGTTGTGTGTTCAGCATAAAATACTTAAGCGTGTGCTTTTAATCTCATTGATTTAATAGGAATTTAGCTGATATTTGAAGTCCTTGCAAAATTGAAGCCTTGAATAGGAAAGCGCTAGTCCTGGTATTACAACAGCGGTTAGTAAAATTGTTAACAGTAAACCTCCTGTTCTGTAGCAGAAACAACTGTTTCTGTTGTTGCTCTGTGACTCCAAAAGGAACACTTTAAATGTACATGAAGTAATTTTGCTTAGTGAACCTAATACTTAAGATGGAGCATGACAAATATTTATGATTGAGAAGGTAGAAGAAGAACAGATGAAGAATGGTCTGGAATAACATTATTTGGATAATACAGACTCAAATTAAAAATTACTGTCTGTGTGTTTTCAACAGTCTATAAATGAAAAATCCTTTTTGCCATGCACACGACAGTATTAATTTGTCAGGGATACAAAGTTTTTCCATCTTTCAATCCCACCCAGAAGACACATTTCATCTCCTGTTTTGTGTTCACTCTGCCTAAAAGTTTATTTAGGACTTCTCTTATGTTTACAAATATATGGTTTAGAAGGAAAAATATGCTTTCATCATAACTGTTGAAAGTTGTAATACAGTTAGACTTAAAAATTAGTAACTGATAAAAGCAGATATTGAAATACAAAATCAGACAAGGTTATTTTAAATGTCATGAAATTTGTATTTTAGTACAGAATTCACAGAAGTCAATGCAGCGATCAGCCAGAAGAGACAAGAGCTGGAATTGTCCTGTTCATCTGTGCTTGCTAGAGTTGAAAGGTACAAGTTCTATATTCATAGTGCAATTGATCTTAATATATTACTTCAAGCTTGGAATTTGATTGAATTCAAATTGCTTTTCAGGTAGAATATCATTTGATCATAAAACTAAACTATGTTTGTGTGTAAGTTGCTAATCCTTTTGTATTTGCTGCATGCTATTTTTATGTGAATAGTTTCTGTATGTTGTAGTTCTTTTTTGATACATAGGATGAGCACAGTAACTCCATTTACTTAAGCTTCTTTGTCACTTTCTCACAAAAATGAGAGCTTAAATGTCTTTTCTGTTACTTACAAGGTACTGTAAATGTGTTCTTAAAATTATTACTATCATTAGAAATCAGACTACATTTGCATTATTTGAAGATTGATTCTGATTCCTCTTTGCCCCCAAACTTCCTTCATGGATTGGTTTTGACACTTTTCTGTAAGAAGAATTTTATCAAATGAAGCAGAACGTAATTTTTTTTTTTGTCAGAGAGCAAATGAGTGTTAAAATGTATTCTAAGGGTGTTTTCATGAATATAAAACAAAAGCATAAAAATAACAGATTAAAAAAAAAGGTTCAGTCAGTGATATTAATTTCATTACATACCTCTAACTGTCTTTGGCATAAAACAGGCTAAAGAAAATTGAGTAAGTAAAGGGGATTTTTAATTAAAATTAAAAGCCACATGTAGTATTTAAATAATGAGTTTGTTTGGTTTTTACATATGTTTTTGCTTATGGGAAGTTCCATTCCAGCTTAGTGGTAATTTTAAAATTCTTTTTTCCCCCAGGTTTGCTCTTCTGGTGTGGGAGTCTGAATAAACACGTATTTAGTGTGCTCAAAAAGAAAGAAAAGAAAAGAAGAAAGTGACTAAATTGATGTGATGTGTAGACTGTTTTTCATTTTTTTTCTGCAGAAAAAGCAGTTCTTCCATTGAAGTGCTAGATCAGTGTTCAGGATTTTATTTCCAGTAGTATAGCCTACTGATTTGGTGTAGGTTGCTTGTGTTACAGTTCTGTTTGACTTTGAAGAAAGCCAAATGTATGTTCCTTTGACATAGCGTACTTTCTTCAAACTGTTTGAGTAGATTAGGCCTTAATGTAAGCTTGAAAGAAGGAAAGTTTTGTTCTCTATTGTCTTTGCCTTTCTCTTCAACTGTAATGAAACAGGAAGTGTCGTGCTTGTGTAATGGTTTTGTGCATTGTTTCTAAAACTTCCTAAAAACAACTAAAACAACTAATGTTAATGATTTTATTTTCCAGAATTCCTTTAATGTCTTATGGAGCTGAAACTGAGACCTTTCTTATTACTTCTGCTACAGTGGCAGGGACAATTCTTCCAGCAAATATCAGGCCTTTGGAAAACTTTGGTAAACTTTTTTTTTGTAAGTTTTATGTATAGCTAATGTGGAGTAGCGTTACAACATGATTCTCAGAAGTCAAAGCATACAGCTATAGTTAAAAGGGAAAAAAAATATGTTTTGATGCAGTTTGATGGTATTTCAAAACCAGCTGACCTATTTCTGAAATTGGAATATAGAACATAAACCAACCACTCCAAAAACAAGTATGTTATGTAACTTAGTTCTATTCCTAAATTCAAATTTTTCTTTCATGTTGCAACTCTTCCTATTAAGGATAAATTACATTTTGATACTTTGAGTTGCTTGACATATTTTAGTGGTATACTGTGCAGTGTAAGGAACAAACTATTTCCTGATGGACAAGAATAGTCAGGAAGCTGCAGTATATGCATCTGTTTCAGTATACCTGAAAGCTTTATAGGGCAAAAACATGTGAAGGTGCTCAAGCTCCAGGATCTGGCAGGAATTTAGCAGAAGACAAGATACAGAAAGAATTAGCTTCCTCCAGTTGCTTTAACTGCTTGTCTCTCCATACTCATCAAGAATGTAGGTTCTCTTCCCACTGGCTGCACAAATTCAAAGAAACGGAAACAAAGGAGTGCTGTTTTTAAGGCCAGAGATAATGCCTTCTTTGAATTTGGAATTATACTACTTTCATTTTACTAGTAGGCAAAGAGGAGGGAGAGATTTGGGTCTCTTTAGGCCTACATGAATTGAGGAAGTGAATTGTGGGAAAGAATTAAGTAATAGGATGATGGAAAAGATACTTTATTATTTCATATTCTGCATTCTTGTTAAAGGTACTTGTTTCTCTTCCCCATTTGCCAGTGAGAAATGGATAGTTTACTTCCTCAGGCCTCTGAGTTTTGGCAGTGCAATTTACTGATGCTTAACTGTTTCTGGTTTTAGTAGTAATGAGTGTATATGCCAGCTCCTCTCTCTTGATTTTCCTTTCCCCTTTTCACTTTATACAGTCAGGCTTCTTTGTTAATACGTACTGGAAGCAGAAAAAAAATCTTACTAGAGGAAGAGTATTTAAATTAACTCCAAATTAGTTTGCAACATTAGACTATTATAACATATAATTAATTGCCATTGATAATTTCTGTAATTGATGTGCAAATAGTGATAACGTTGTCAACTCCTAATGCAGAACATGAAAATAAATCCCTTACATTGTCTTTTGAGAGGAGGAAGAGACTTTGAATCTGAATCTTTACAGGGAAAGAAAAGAAAAATATTTTAAATATAAATTGAAATTAATTCCTTATTTGTCTTGGTTAGAACTTAGATACTTCTAAGATAAGCATTCCATCTTGTCTTTTAAAGGTGTGATTTGTAAACGTAAAATTACCATGCTGAAAAGACAAAGCAAATAAATTCTTAAGTTATTTTTATATATTTCCATATGCTTTTGCCACATCTGAACTAGAGTTCAGACGTTTAATGTAATATATTACTTATACTGTGGACAAAGTGAAAGACACACTAAAATATGTGCACACTAAAATTTTAAGTCATCTTCAGATTTGACTTGAAGACTTCCTACCAATAAGGAGTATACAGGAATAAGAGGCAGTGTCTTCAAATTTTTTAGTGAAACTAGTGGATATTGGATGTGAAGATGTCCCTTGAGGATTTGGTCACATTCTGTGAGTGAGCGTTCCTTCCCCATTCAGTTTTTTGTATAGCAGCTTAGGAGAGGATAAAGATGCACAACAAATGCTAAGGACAAAAGCAAGAGAAACGTAACCTGAACACTGTTAAGATAGGTACGGCAAATACTTAAAGAAGAAGGGAGCAAGCTCTCCTTTTACAGGAAATATGTGAGATGGAAAAAAAGGCAGAAGGTGAGGGAAACACAGGTAACAGACTTTCTGCAAAGGTGAAAAACAGGAGAGAGATGACAAAAATAGATAAGAAAAAAATGAAAAAATAACCTTCTTAACAAATTGTGCATGGAAAATCATAGCATGGAGTGAGTTTGTTTACACTCCCCTCATCTCTTAGTTACATCTAAAATAGGCATTTTTGCATCAGAGTAGCAGTTGGTACTTGCTCACAAAGTTGTGCACAGAGGCATACAAGTATCACTGGTCATAAAGCTATGGCCTGAATCTTTGTAGATGCTCCAGTTTTTTACATGCTTTTAGCATGTAAATACCTTGTTTAGTAATTTGACCTAAAAAATCATTACTGAATCTATAAATTCTGTTATGACTTAGGCTGATATTATACAGTTCTTGTGCATGATTAAAATATTTTAAAATAAAGATTCATTGAGCTGAAACAATTTGTCCAAGTACAAAGCTTGTGAATCTTGTTTGTTTAAAATTTTACGAGTAGCAAGGTATGCTAAAAAGCTGCTTGTATTTTACAAGTAGACTTTGAAAGTGCCACAATAATAATTTGCCTTTTAGCTCTGTCAGGATTTCCATGTTCCATTTCTGTTCTGATTTTATTATTCTTGCAAGTTGATTTCTTCTCCCTTGAAGAAAATTACCACAGATGTTAGTTAAGTGACATTACAAATATTTAATATCTGATTTGTTTTCATAGTTGTTATAATAGGATTGAAGACGGTTTGAGACTGCCACATGTGGATGAGTAACTGCTGGTTAACCATAGTGTAGTCACTTCCTAGTGTAATTACTGGGGAGGCTGTCACAGTAGATGCTTTAAATAGTGACAGTCATCTAAAACTACTTTGGGAGTCCTCTACTACTCATTTGCTTTTAAATACAAGATACCTTTTATACAATCAGTAGTGTTTTTCATTATCTTAAGTGTTAATCTGAGCAGTAGACATCCAAAAATCCAGATTAGATAGATATGTCTTTCATGTTCAGGCAAGTTATTGTGGAGAATCTGAATCACTGTGTAAACACACGACAAAGAAGATATGATTATAGTACTGTGCTCTTTTCTAGCCTTTTAAAGGCTAGTGAGGGGAGGCTTGGGGAGTTAATTCTCTTAAAATGATCAAATTGTGTTTATGTTTAATAGACAGTTTTACGTTTTTTGATTCTGCTAACAAAGTAGTAAGTTGTAGAAAGAGGCTTTTGTTGCTTTTCTAATGGTTTAAATGGTGACTGCCTTTGAATATTGATATTGTTTTATCAATAGTAGTTTAATTGTGATTGCAGATGCTGTCCATGTATCCAACTACGCCTCTGAATGTACCTTCAGATGCCTAACATGTCACTTTGTTAGTTTGATTCTGTTCTTTAAAGAGAATCGGTCTGCACTGGGGTTTGGGGGACACCTGGTTTTAGCTACTTAAGCTCTGGCGGCATTTCATACTGACTCTTACATTGCATTATATGAGGGTATCTGTTTAATGGGAGAACATACTTTTATGTTCTTAACTGTGTTTATGTAAATGGTTATTATTAAACTTTAATGTATTTTGCTTTATCTTTAGGCAAAGGATACGCTGTCGCATGTACCCAAGAAGGAGAAGAGAAAAAGCAAGCTTCAGGTTCATCTGGCTCTAGGGGAGCTAGAAGGAAGTCAGTTAATACTACTCCTAGAAGAAGGTCTGCACGGAACACCAAAAATGAGACTTTGGGTCAATCTCGGAGCTCACCTCGGTCAAGCAGTTCTGGGTGCAGCGCCCCTGATGGCAACAACCCACCTCTGAATAAATCTTCTTTAGAGTCAGAGAAAGCTCTTCCAAAACGAAAGTCTAAAAGAATAGTTAAACAACAAACACCTCTGGCTAAAAAGAAACTGAGAAGTTCTGCTCGTTCTGAAAAGTCATCCAGTGATTCAGTAGATGATGATGACACTGTTGAGTCTGAAGCACTTCAAACAGTAGATAAAGACCAGCAGTCAGATAATGAAAGCAGTAGTGCAAGCCTTCCACAGAAAAATGATGCAGAAACAGAATCTGCCAATGGATTGGAAAGCTGTAATGAACATACGGAAACTGAGGAAACTACAGGAGAACATAACAAAGATGAAGACACTTCAGGCGATGCAGATACAGGTTTTTCAGTCCAAGAATCTCCAGTACTAACTTTAGGGGGAGAAAGTCAGGAATTTGAAGTAAAAAGTCTTACTGAAAAAAACGTAGATCTTAAGAATCAGGACATCTGTGAAAACACTATTGAACAAATGGAAAGAAGAGCTAGTCCCAGAGATGAGGTATGTGACAATGCAACATCTGAAAAATCAGATCAGATATTGTGTAGTCCTCAAAATGAATCACTGGAGAACACAGATACTTTGACAAAAGTACAACAGTCAATAGATAGTCCAGAAAATGAATTGCTGGAGTATCCTAAACCTTTGGAACAAGATAAGCCATTAGAGAGCCCCAGAAGTAAATTGCAAGAACATACAGAAGCTGTAGAAATAGATGATTCTGGGGCAGAAGAAAAAACAGTAGAAGACTGTGCAAGTACAAATACTCAAAGCTTTAAATCTGTTCAAGACAAAGAACCAGATACATTAATAAGCAATACTTCTACAGACAGTACATCAGAACAATCCTTAAAAGAGAACACCGTGCCAGAATGTGAAGAGAGTAGAACTTCAGAGTCACCCCAGATAAATGCTGAACATAAACAATTTGGAGAAGATAACAATGAAATGATACCAATGGATTGCGACTCATTTTGCAGTGACCAGAACGAGCCTCAGATTGAACAGTTACCACCAGCTGAAACTACAGAGCAGGGAGAAATGGACTCCGTAGGGTGTGATGCAGCAAACTGTACATCAGTTTCAGGGCTTTCTGATGAAAAAGATGAAACTATTCCTCAAGAAAAAGAGTGTCAGTCAGAAGTGAAAAAAGACAAAAAGACACGAACAAGGAGGTCTAGATTTCACTCTCCATCAACAACTTGGTCTCCTTCTAGAAGAGAGGGCAGGAAATCTCAGTCACCATCCCCTAAAAGGGAGATAACCATAGACAGGAGCTCCCGATCACCGAAGAAGGAAACTGTTAGGGAGGGAAAGAGATCTTTATCTCGGTCTCCAAAAAGAGAGACACACAAAGATGAGAAAAAAGCGCCATCTCGATCTCCAAAGAGGGAGACTGTCAGGGAAAGCAGGAGATCGTCTTCTCGGTCAAGAACTAGGGATTCATCTCCAAGGCAAAAATCTAGATCTCGAAGCAGTGATAGAGATAGTCAAAGAAGAGATCGTGATAGAGAGAGAAGAAATAGGAGATGGTCTAGGTCCCGGTCACGATCTAGGTCAGGATCACGATCTAGGACAAGAAATAAAGGTTTTTCATTCTCTAGAAATGAGAGGGATGGTCATTCACCTCGTTGGAAAGAGAGATGGTCAAACGACAGCTGGAGGAGTCCCAGAGGAAATGATCGATACAGAAGAAGTGATCAAGAGAAACAGAATGAAAATCTTAAAGAGAAGGACAATACAGAAAAAAACAGTGATGATCAATGTTCTTCAGACAAGCGGAGGAATGATTGTCCAGATTGGGTAATGGAAAGGATAAATTCTGTTCCTGAGGGCAGGAACAGAGAGAGAGACAAACCACATTGGGAAGACAACAGACATGATAATTCAGGACACGGTTGGAATAAAAACTTTGGTTCAGGCTGGATTCCAAATAGAGGGAGAGGTCACCGGGGCAGAGGTGGACGTGGCAGAGGTGGTTTCATGTATGGAGACCAGAGTGAAAATCACTGGCAGAATAGAAAACCTCTCTCAGGGAACTCAAATGGTTCTGGGAATGAAACTACAAGGTTCTCAGAACATCAGCCATACAAACATAAGAATGAGCAGGATTATTCTTTTGATACACCTGCTGATAGATCTGGGTGGACGTCTGCCTCCAGCTGGGCTGTGAGAAAGACTTTACCTGCTGATGTGCAGAATTATTATTCAAGAAGAGGACGGAATTCGCCAAGCCCACAGTCTGGATGGGGAATGAGACAGGAAGAGGAGACGCCTGAACAAGGTATTCATAGATTTAAAATAAAGGTTCATCGCAGATTCAGTAGATGAGTAAAATTCTAGTCATGTTGCCCTCATAGTTGTTTAGTTCTTCAAAATAAATTGGGGTGAATTCATGGTCACTTTGCAATATGTACATATGCTATGTATAGCATCTGCCCACCTTTTAAAAAAGGTATTTTTTTCAGTGAGATTTGCAGTTGACTGTGCAGACCCACAACATAGATTTGTACTTCTTGCTTCTAAATAAGCTTTTTCTTCTTTAAATTTAAAAAAAAAAAAAGGGGTTACAAATGCAAAACTACTTTAGCATTAAAATTCCTCTAAAGTCCAAATGTCAGTCTAGTGGGGGGGTTGGTTTTTTTTTTTTTTTTTTTGAGTATTTTATAACTAAAAGGTAACTCCCTAATAGAAATAAACTTTCTGGTAGAAAATGAGTTGACTATAGATGAGACAGATTCTAAATAGCTAAGAAGACATCCACAGATCGTTAATGCTCTGAAGTAAATGGCAGGTGTGAATTGTATTTAAAAATCATAAAATCCAGTTCTGAAAGCAGCAACACTTGACAATGGGAAAGGGCATCTTGCTTCATCTTTCGTTTTTATATGTTTTCATTCTATATGCCAGAAGTTTTATCCTCCTTTTCAAAGGTAACTGCATCAAAGGCTTCTCGGTTTTGAGGAAGCTTTGTCAACCTTCAATTTGTTGCAGGAAAATTTATCAAACCTTTAATTGCAAGTATTGTGCATTTTGTGACCTATTTTATAGTTTGGTGATGGTCATTCTAACTTTTGGAACCTGAATTTCAGATGAGAGCATTACAGTGTTCCCTTAAAACTGGACAAAGCACGTTAGGTGGGGGGAAAAAATAATAATAATCATACAAAGAAAAAAAAAACAGTGACTTGGGGTGCAGAATAAGGTTTTAAGTCCTGATCCCTTTGAATTAGGTGAGAGGGCCCTCCAGGGAGGGATTCTGAGGGAAGGGTAATACATCTGAATTATAATTTATCAATCATTGCTCAGAACTAGTTTCTTGACTTTTTGAAATGCTCGCCTTTTATACCTACATCGTAAATTTTAGCTTCTGTTGAAGGCAGAGTGAGATAGTAAAATCATGTTTTTAAAAGAAGTGCCATCCCATGAGGTTATTTTTACTTCCAGGCTATATCTGTTGTACCATTGCAAAGTTTTTGAACAACTCTTTCTGAATATGAGCGTTTTTGAAGTTTGTTGAGAGTGATTTATTATTCAGTGAAAATACACAGCAGAGTATTTCTGTAGATACCAGAAATGGCTACAGTGAGCGTGTATAAACTGGGCAAAGAGGAGCAGAAAATAGTGTATGGGATAACATAAGACTAAACTTCTGCAATTGCAGGAGCTGGATAAGTTAAGGTGTCTTGCTGTTCTTTGGGAGAAATCCAGTTTCATTGTGATGGAACAATTTATTAGGTGTGTTGTGGGAACAAGCAGAGAAAATGGAAATTCAAAATGCAGGCTTCCACAGTAAGCTGACCTTTTTAAACCCAGAAACCAGTATTTGTCTGGTGATGAGTGCTGTGTGATGAGTGATGTGGTGCAGTATCTTTAAAATACTCAAATAGAGAAATCTCTTTGATACTCTATGCTTCATGAAGAGTTTAGACAACTGGTTCCACTTTATGCTTAATAAAATACATATTTTGTTTTATTTATGGTCTGTTTTTTCTTTGGATAGATCCAAACCTCAAAGACCAAGGCAACCAGCAAAGTGATGGCTCTCAGTTACCAGTAAATATGATGCAGCAGCAAATGAATGTAATGCCGCAGGTGAACGCACAGCACCAACCTATGAATATGTTTCCGTACCCCGTGGGTGTCCATCCTCCCATGATGAACATGCAACGCAGTCCTTTCAACATCCACCCTCCGATGCCCATGCATCTCCACGCCGGAGTGCCTCTCGTTCAGGTAGCTGCTCCCACAAATTTGTCTCAGGGATTACCTCCGCCTCCACCTCCACCCCCACCATCTCAACAAGTCAACTACATTGCTTCACAGCAAGATGGAAAACAATTGCAGGTATGCTTTATCAGAAGCCTTGGCAAGAGCAGCAGTGAGGCAACACGAGTTAAGGGTTTCTTAAATTTAATACTATATACTTGATAAACTTATACTTGCAGTTTCTTTCTCTCTTGCCTGTTTTCTCCCACCCCACATCAAATTTTAAGTGGAAGTATCCATGAGGACATCAGAAGTCTGGGGGTCTGTAGCTTTTAAATAATACATAACACCATAACTGATTTTGTTTGGTTTTGTGGTAATGAGATGTTCCAGCTGGTAATGGAACACTGAAAAATTTATTCAGTACTGTCCCTTGCCCTGTTTCCAGAACTAAGGACAAAAAGGTAATTTCAAGTTTTCCCCTTCAAAATCGGGGGTTTGCTGTAGAAAATGCTTGAATCCTCTTTCAGCAGTGTGTAGGAAGTGACCTCAGCCTCTTTGTTGCGGTTCTCATCCACTGGGATGTTGTTTGGGCAGAGTAAAATTATCATCAAGTCCTGCATGGCATCGGTTTGTTCCGCACTTCCATTCTCCAGCTGTCACTGTCTCAGCAGCTCCACCACTACCACCCCCACTGCCACATTGTCTGTTGTTTAATCTTTTGAGCCCTTTTGTCAATAATTTCCAAGTTTTCTTTGGTATGTTTTCCTTCTCCTTCTTGCCCGATTCTCCTGGTTTTGTATGCCTTGTTTGAGACCTAACTCTTGCTTCATTTCTCTAGTTTCAAAAACTCGGCTGTGCTTGGGGCAGACCAGACCAGCTCTTTGTGCCTTCCAAGATAGCTTAAAACAGCCTTTGTGTATGTGAGCTCCTCCTGTACCCAGCTGTTTATATTAAGAGTTTATATATCAGGGAAAGGAAAATGAACAACTTCCAAGAGAATGCACGATCATGCAAGACGTAATGCCGTGTCTGTGATGTACAAAGGGTTCTTAAGGGCTTGACTGAGGTTTGTGCTTTTCTTCTGTTGTAGGCCTCCTCCTCTAACCTGAAATGCTTTCCCCCGCCTACCAAATTAAAAACGAGATGTTCTAGAACAGGAAGTTCCAAACCTCTGTTTTATGCAATGTCTCTGAAAAAAAATTGAAATGAATTGATAAATGGCTAACATAACATTCTTTTCACTCTCAACTGCTGTTGACCATTTGTACCAACATAGGAACAAACAAACAAACAAAAGTACCATGGGAAATACTGAGTGGGTTTACAGGCCATATGAAATACTTTAATATCGAAAGTAAAACAGTAAGGTACTATTTGAATTAAAATGGTTGTAGATTCCTTGTTGATTTCATTTGTGCCTGCTGTCTGTAATTAAAATATTTTCACAGTTGGAAATCCAGTACGTTTTATTTCTAAAATGTAAGAAGCCAGAGTGCAGGCTGTGAACCTCTGCAAAATTTACCATCTAGTGCAGCAGTAGGTATGATTCTATAGCAATTGGTTATTGCTCCAAAATACAGGTATTTGTTAAGAAAGCCCCTGGTATATCTGTTGCTGTTACCTTCTGTGGAATGATGTCCATGAACCTGAACGTTCCTGGGAGCTCCTGCTGCTTTTTCTTTGAGCTTGCATTGAGCAAGTCCTTGGTGGTAGCACAATACAAATTAGTGAATACTTCAGGGCTCCAACATGTCCTGCCTTGTTCAAAGGAAGATGAAGAGGGAGCACTGGCAAGCTTTAGTGTACTGATTATAACAGTTTGATTATCTGTGTCTTTTCCCAGGATTTCAATCATTATTCTTCATCTGGATATATGCAGACCTGAAAAAAAGTAAAGCTGATTACTTGGGGTGGGACAGGGGAGAAGCATTTAGGGTAGCCTGCCAGAAACATTCTTGGCTTTTGCTAAAAACAGTCTCCATCTGAGTTGCTGAGAGCTACTTCATTTCTCAATTTCCGAAGTATCAACAGTGCTCATGGTACACTTTAGTGATGTTTGGAAATGTGTAATAAATGGCTTTTCCTTAAGAACAGACCCTGGTGCTTCAGCCAGCATTTCACATCCCCTGAGTCAGGCTGTAGGTGTTTACATGTTTGAAATTCACATAGAAGTTCAAGCCAGTTACAAACAAGAAAATAAACATTTCAGAGCAGTGTAATTACAAGACATGAATGCAGGTGTGTGTTAAGGTAATTTTTGTATGATTGTTTAGGTGATGATTTTCATTTATTGGTGTTAATCTGATTTAAATCTATGGGCCTCCTGTTCTCTCCTGTGACAAAAAGGTTCTGCAGCCATAAGGTTCCTTCATGTGCTAACACCTTCCACGTCTGCTTGCAGGACACCGTATTGCTGGGATCTCCATCAGAGCCAGAATCCAGCAGCCACAGTGAAAACACAGCGGACGCCTTATTTCTCATGCTCTTTTTTTTCCCCTTTGAGTAGATCTGGTATCACATGCACATCTTCCATAACAACGAACGGCGTGGAAACGAGTTGATGAACCAAAGCATTTAGTGCTTTTTCAATAGGTGCTGAAACATGTAGAAAGATTTATTGTCATACCGAAGGCCAATGTATTAACTCCTGATAACTTTTTAAAACAGGGTATGCAAAATGCTGCTCATGTGAGTAATAACATGAGTGCTCCAGCCTTGCCTGCTCCAACAGCAGTCCTGGGAAATGTGGGAACAGTTCAGGGACCAAGTTCTGGTAATGCAACGTCATCGAGTCACGTCAAAAGCTCTAACCCAGCTGTAAAACCAGGAGAAAACAAAGCAAGCGTGACAGTGGAAGCCAGTGCAGATAGCTCGAAGAAGGACCAGGCAAGTTCAAAGTTGTCCATATGCACACACACCTTATGAGATACTAAAATTATGACTATGATAGTACCTCTTCTATGTGTATCCCATAATACTGTCATCTCCGTGATACTTTTCTGACAGCTCCAGACTATAACAAACTTTGTTTGATTCTTGGCAATTGATTCTTTTTAATGTAGTAGTCTTTAAAGCAGTAGCAGTACTGTTATAAAAATCACTGTAATTGCTGTGGAACAGCATTACGTTCGTAATAAAACATAGGCAGCTCTCACAAGTGCTGGAATTTGAGTAAGGGGAGTGTAGTTTTCTAGTCTTCTATAGTAAATTTTGTGTGTTAAGTTTTAATTTGTGATAGATAAGACATACACAGACTCTAAAAATAATACTCCAGTTTTGTTTTTTCATCAGAAATTGTTAATTCAAGAAAAAGCGGCACAAGAAGTGAAACTAGCTATTAAGCCTTTCTACCAAAATAAAGACATCACTAAGGAAGAATATAAAGAAATTGTGCGGAAAGCTGTAGATAAAGTAAGTTGATCTGTTAACAAAATCTGAAATGGGTGTGTTTCAACTGAGGCAGGTTTGGGGTGGGTTTTCTGACCACGTGGGAACTACTGGTAGTTGCTGGGAGGGGAAACAGGAAAAGCAAAAATACCTTTGTCTGTCTTCATCCACAGGAGTTTTGCCAGCTCGTGGGAATGGAAGTAATTTATTGTTGGAAAGAGTTGAATGGGAATTGGGAAGTATTTGGGAAATTTTGATGATTTCCAAAGTTACTCTGAGAGGTAGAAACCTCGGGTATTGGGAAAATAAATATGAAGCAATGACAAGTTAACAGATGAATTTCAAACATATTTTTCTTTAAAACTGTTGTAGGTTTGTCATAGCAAGAGCGGAGAAGTTAATTCTGCAAAAGTGGCCAATCTAGTGAAAGCATATGTAGACAAATACAAACATTCTCGGAAGAAAAATCCAGAAGAGGCAGTCTCCTGTGACAGGAAATAGAACACATTTTCAGTTTTTAATTTTATTCTATCTGCAAAGTGCAATTTCAACATGAACCGTAAACTGAAATTTGTACATGACAGTGATTTAAATCTGCTTTTGATAAAATTATTTTTCAATGTAGTATATAATGTTTTGTTTAAAGAAATATAGATCTACAGGGCAACTTCTTTATTCCTTTTTAAAAACAGATGTCTAAAAAAGTAAAAGGTGTAAAGAAGAATCATTAGGAATGTACGATTGTGTGGATACTTAGGTGTACAGCATTTTGACTTGAATAACAGTGCATTAAATTAGAAACTTTTGTCTAAGTACATTGGTTTTGGAACAGGTATGTACAGTACATGTAATCAGTCAGATTAATTTTTTTCTTTTGATTTCTCCCTAATTATAGCAAAGATAAAATAATGTATTGCCTTGACAAATATTTCTAGCGTTAACTGGACAGGCTGAATGCAGGGGTCACAATGTGTATATAAAAAGGCACATGGAGTTCTCTGAACAGAAGAACTGTTTAGATTTTTAAAAGAAAAATCATAAACAGTTAAATTCAGTGCCCAAAATCATGGGCACTGTGCCATCTGTTGTAACACCAAATAAAAGTTATGCTGCTTGTTTTTGTTTGTGACGTTTTTCAATTTGTTTCAAGGTAGTGGGATGAACTTGATCGATTTTTATGTGCTGAAAGCCCTCAATCACTACACACTGACAACCCCAGTTCCTGTCTAATCCTGCCCGTAGCTAGTGAAACAGCGTAGAGAATTGCTCTGTGTTGGATGTTCAGACACACAAACTAGTTTCTTGTACTTCACGTAGGATCAGGAAAGCTGGAATTTGTCTCCAGGTTCCCAGTTGATCAGAGGCTGACAGTTGTGCCAGGCTTGGCTGCGTAATATTTGCCTTTGTTAGCTAGGGACCGTAGCGTGGATTGCCAAACTGCTATCACTGAAAATGCACAATCTGAAGTCAAGTGCAGCAGCTTCTATATTTCCCCGACCACTTTTCTACAGAGAGGTTCGTAGAGGTGCCACAAGCATTTTAAAAGCAGATCTGGGGTTATCAGAAGTGCTAGAGGAATGCTTACACCTCACGTAGAACATCTTCTGCTGAGATTGCAGCAGGGAGGTTGCTGAAATACTGAGACAAATACGAACCTCTTTTGAGAAAAATAGCTTGGGATCCTTCCAGCTCTAAGTAGGGAAGAAACCTTTCTCTGAGATTTACTCTGGAATAGGAAGACGTTCCCTTTCTCTCAGGATGCAGTGAAAATTTCAGCGCTCCCCCTTCAGTCCTGCTGCATGGTAACAACCTTTGGTGTTGGCTCAGCCTGGCATCTGCTCCAGCCAAAGGTCTCCTGGCCCAAAAGCATCCTGACACAAAGTATTGATAGAGTTTTTTGATAATTTTTCTCCTAGTAGCCCGTAGTTCCCCAAGTTAACTTTTCTAGACAGAAAACTCAGTCTTACCTGCTAAGCAGCTTCTGCAGAAGCCTGAGGATGAGCTAAGGGATAAACACCCATGTACACACTCGTGGTTATATAGAGAGATATCTGTAAAAATGTGATGTTTGTCACAGCAGTTGATCACTTGGTTTTAACTGTAACTTTCTGCAGACTTAACGAAACATTTGACTGTCTATATTTATTTTTGTGTGCCTAAATGAAAATGCTATGTAAATTAGAGACTGCTATAATACATTTTCTACAGTCAAGACAGGCTTTAGATTTTTCAAAATATTCAGTTTTACACTGTGGTAGCAATTTGTATGATCTCTTGAACTATTTTAAGCTAAAATTGGTTAGCACTTTTTGAAAAATGTAGCAAATTGCTATGTCTATCCTGGTTTATCACGCCGTGCGTACTTATTTTTATTACATTTTACTTCTCCGAATTTTTGGATTTGTAATGACTTTTTATATCTTTTTACTCTATACAGTTGAGCCTTGCTATAAAGCTCCTTTCAGGAGCCAGATAAGTGTTCATGTCTCGTTTTTCTTTTAAAGGAGAGGTGGAAATTGGGTGGGAAGGAATGATGGAGCACACAAACTGGGAGAGCTGCTCCTGGCTGGCTGATCAGCTGTCACTTGCTGCCGTGTTGTTGGGGCAGTGACTGTAGTGATGCTCCTCTGATTTCAAAACGTTAATGAAGAATATGGGATAGATGAGAATGTGATCGGTGACTTTATTTTTTACAGTGAAATACTTCAGAACTTACCAGAAAATATGCAGTTCATTACAATTTCTATGCTGAATTTAAAAAAATAAAAAATAAAATGAAAAAATGCATTGCCTTAATACATAGCCTCTCCTATTTTACCCGAAGAGCAGTACGGTCTCTGTTGGTGTGACTGCCCGAGAAGGCATGTACTTTAACCTTGTAGTCTTGTTTTTGTTAAAATAGTATGAGAGCTGTATTTCTATTTATTGAAACTCCTTGTACTACATGCACTAGTACTGAAGGCAAGTGATGGGAATGTGCAGTGCACCTGCTGCCCATGGGGTATCAGTAATTCATTCGATCCGAATTGCCTTGAGGTAAATAATGACAAAACTGTATACTTTCTGTGAACTTATGCAAATGATAAGGATTTTCCTTGCACTCCTTCCACTGTCTCACTGTGCATGCTGCTTGAATGTCTCATCCTAAAGATGTGTCTTAGGAGCACAGTGGCTGTCCAAAGCCCACAATACGGTGTTTGTAGCAGAAGGCTGGAGTGCTGTCTACTGAAAAAATACTCTAAGAACTAGTTTTGTGTAGTGCTTAACATTTTCTAATAAATTCTTTTCACTAAGCTGGCAGTCGTCTGTGTTTGGTCTTCAATGATTCTGGCTCAAGTGGTTTAATTCAGAAAGCAGCATTAATTGCTATTACTTCTATACCTGTGCATACTTAATCTTGTTTGTGTTGTCTGGGCTCCCCCTCCTCTTCCCCATTGTACGTTCTCAGTTAGCCTGCCCTCACCCTGCCTTGTCTGCCTGAAAATGCTGCGAGCTGAAGAAAAATAAATGCATGTGGCAAAATGTTCCTGTACTGACGTGCCGCAGTGGTGACTCCAGGCACTGCTTCTTGCCAGGGAGGGTCGGGACTCAAACCAGCCAGGCCCCGTCCCACACATCTGCGGGGAGCACTGAGCAAACTGGGCTTGGCAGAAACAGCCCCTGGAGAACCTAGCACCCGATGTCCCACCTCGGGTGGGAGCTTCATTCCAAGCACCTTGTTACTTTCTGGGACTATGCCTGCAGTACTTTCTGAGGTACCTCCCCAGGTACACGCAGGCACTGTCACAAGGCTTGTGCAAGAGCCTCCTGTCCTTGAAGGTGGCTGCCTCCCTGCTGTGTGAGGTTCCGAGAAGCTTCGTTAGATTCCGGCTGTTATGGCTGAGAGATTATAGAATCATTAGGGTTGGAAGAGCCCTCCAAGATCATCTGGTCCAACCATCACACTACCACCAATGTCACCCACTAAACCATGTCCCTAAGCACCAGGTCCAACCCTTCCTTAAACACCCCCAGGGACGGTGACTCCACCACCTCCCTGGGCAGCCTGTCCCAGTGCCTGACTGCTCTTTCTGAGAAGAAACGTCTCCTTATTTCACAGAATCACAGAATCGTCTAGGTTGGAAGAGACCTCCAAGATCACCCAGTCCAACCTCTGACCTAACACTGACAAGTCCTCCACTAAACCATATCACTAAGCTCCACATCTAAACATCTTTTAAAGACCTCCAGGGATGGTGACTCAATCACCTCCCTGGGCAGCCCATTCCAATGCTTAACAACCCTTTCGGTAAAGAAGTTCTTCCTAATATCCAACCTAAACCTCCCCTGGCGCAACTTTAGCCCGTTCCCTGTAGTCCTGTCACTGGTTACCTGTGAGAAGAGGCTGACCCCCACCTCCCTCACACCTCCCTTTCAGGTAGCTGCAGAGAGCAATAAGGTCTCCCCTGAGCCTCCTCTTCTCCAGACCAAACAACCCCAGTTCCCTCAGCCGCTCCTCACAGGACTTGTGTACCAGGCCCTTCACCAGCTTCATAGCCCTTCTCTGATGGTACTTGTGGTGGCAATGGGTGGCCCTGCCTTGCTTCTGTGTGTACTGGAAGTGGGCACGGGGGATTAGGCAAAGAACACACCGCTTTGATGAGCAAGAGTGGAAATGAAGGCCACGACAGGCGGCTTGGTGAGGATGTTAATTGCGGAGAGCGAGGTTCAGAGGTGTCCAGCCACTGAGGCCAAGAACTCTTCAGAAGGAGGACTGGTACTTGGAGGCATGAAGTGCCTGGGAGCTGGTCTGGTGAAGCTGGGTTAGCAAGACGATGGGCACGTTGGCTGCAGGAAGGGGTTTGTCACTCCCGGTGAGTGTGCAGGTACCTCATGTAAGTCAAGATCGCTGCACTGGGGGCTGATGGACAGACAGACCTGAAACATGGTCTTGAAGAGGAAAGTAAGGGAACTGACCGCATTCATTTAAGGTTGGACTCAATGACCGTAGGTGTCCTTTCCAACCTGAACAAGTCTATGACTGCAGTTAATTAAAAACTAATTGCCTGATTTGTAAGTCAGCCTGATGGCCACCTACCTGCTAGGGGCCATGAACTGTTCCAGGCATGCTAACAGCAGGAACTTCATCTATGGCCAAAAAGAGCTCTTCAGCACCTTCTGGCTGACGTGCGGCTCCCCGTGCCACCCCCTCTGGTTTCCTGCAGCTGGAGACAAGCTCGCAGGCACCCGGCCCCTGCGTTGTTTGCGTGATGCTGCTCCCGCATCGCTTTGGCCCGCGTCGGGTTTGCCTGAGGCTCCTCAGCCTGAGGAGCACCGGAGCGACCCCGCACCGCCAGGGTGGAAATGGTTCTGGGGGCGCCCGGCCCACAGCACACGAGGGACAGAGACAAGTGGGGCAAAAGGCAGGTGCAGCAGCAGCACGTTGGTCAGGACTGAAATTTTGAGGCACCAGATCCACGTTGGTCTGGTTTATGTGGCTAAGGCCTTTCTGGATCCTGCTTGTATGATTCCCCTTGAAATCTTTACTCAGTTTTGTCATAAAGAGATCATGGCACTTGAGAGTAATTAAAAATAAATAACTCACAAGCTTGTAGCTTCTGCAGGAGATATATCCTGGGCATTGTGGCACATCAGTGCCATCAGTAAAACGAGTAGGCTGAGTCCAAAAGTGCACCCCCCATTGACTTGCACCTTCTGAATCCTAGAGAAGAAACCAGTCTGTAAAAGATTTTTCATTATTATCAAGTATTATAATATTCATAAATAGTTTATTTTAAAAGGGTACAATGGTAAGGACAATACTAAATAACCAATTTCACTAATTAAAGAGTGCTTAGAAGTAGCAACTTTCAAAATAATCAACGGAGCATCTATGAATATTAAAAACAAAATCACTAGCCCATGGGGAAAAAAGCCCAAATAGCTAATTGCACAAAAGGAGATGAGTCTGGGAGACAGCACCAGCTGGAGCACTGAACTTGACAATATTTTTCCCACAATATTGCTGAATTACAACTCCCAGAGCCTCATGAGCCAGCAGTAAGACTTCAGCCTGAGCTTCATTTCCACAGGCTGTTTGTGCCACAAGCCCAGGGCATGGCAGCGATGCAGTCGATGCCATTGCACACAGCAAACAACCCAAACCAGAGCGGAACCCAACACAGAAAAGTGGCTGCAGGAGCCAAAACCGAGGAATTTTGGCAGCAGGTTGTCATACAATTACTTCTGAAATATTGCAGAAATTAAACCTACAACCACTAATTTTAATTTTTATGAGGCACATAAATCAGAAATAGCCAGGGATTCCTAGATGCTTCGGTTCAAGAGCAAGTGGGAGGAAAGAAAGTAGCCCTTGGAAGCTGGAGTTTACTCACCTGTTCTCTGCTCTTTCACAACTCAGGGCCAGGAAGGCAAAACCAGTGGGTTTTGCTATGGGGGTCAACCATTGGCAAATCGGCCAAGACTAAGCTCTGATGCCGAAGGGGAAAGCAGGCAGCCCCGGCCTTCTTCCTCCCCTAGGGCTCCCTCGCCACAGGTGGGCAGGGTCCCCGGGAGCCTTCAGCAGAACCGGGACGAGGGCGCAGCCTCGAGCCTTAGCATTCAGCGCACAGCTCCAGCCGAAACCACGTGCACAGGCAGCCCTGCCCAGAGAGCATGCAGACATTGGGGGCTTTGAGAAGTCTCCTCTCAGCCAGGACAGCAAGATACCCACGGGCCTGTAGACTTTAAAACCCCCAAGAACAACAAAACAGCAAACCCTCCCAACGCACAGCTTGCAGCAAAGTCACCTGGAAGGTATTCACAGGGTGCCTGACCCAGCTGCCCGAGGGGCACCCACTGTAGGAGCAGAAGCTAGACCTTGCCATGAGGATCTTCCCCTTTTTGGAGAGTTTTGCTGCACTAACACTGCATTTCTTTCCATCAACATTAAAGGCCATCAGTTCACCCTGCCTTTTTTAAAGGTGTCAGCCCAGACTGCTCCCTGGCTCTCTCATCACAGACTGGGAGAAGCCAAGGCACAAATGGCAACGATGGCGTGAGAGAAAGCAAATGGTAACACACACACGAGGATGGCTTTGAAGTCACAGTGATTTAAGCCCAGATCTCTGATCCTGCCACAAACAGCACAAACAAGCTGCTGATAATCGTTGTCCTGTGGCAATCAGCCTCCAATTCTTCAACTTTTCAAAAGGATCCAGAGCTCGAAACCCTCGCTGCCCCTGCCGCCTTCAGCACCTTCAAAACCTCAAAGCAAACAGTTGGTAGTAACAAAATGCTCTGCCCCAGGCAGCAGGCAGGCAGGTCGGTGCTCATTGCCACTGCCGGCTGCGCGCCCCAGCCCTGCTGCAGGAGGGACCCCGGGCGCTGCATCAACCAGAAAAGCCGCCCATAACTTAATAGAGGAAAGAGCTGACTTACACATCAACCGTGCTTGTCCTCCTCTTGCAACAGTTTCCAGCGGCGTAGCCCATGCAGCATCAAATAAATGCTGCCACTATGCTGAGAAAATTTACAACCTCCAGAAAACTCAGCGTGGTGACAGAGGAGTAATGTGCACCTTGGCAAGAGGCGCTACTGGCACCCCTGCTACACTCATAAACTCTTCATAAGAGGAGCTTTAACTGTAGATGCAAGAGATTTCTTTGCTTTAAAAACACACCTAACCTGGAAATAGTACAATATAGTTTTGGTGCTGTTTTTTTTTGTTGTTGTTATTGAGGGTGGTGGGTTTTGTGTTTTTTTTCTTTCTTTTTTTTTTCTTTTTCTTTTTCCCCCAAGAAGTTGCTACTCTTCAAGAAGAAGCTTGGGGTTAAGCTGAAAAGGCAACGTTTTATGACTAAGTTCCTGACCTGAAGCTCACTGAAGATCCCAGCACTTGTCCAACTGGTTGCAATGAGCAGAGGTTTCATCCGAAGTGACTTACAATGAAGAAGATACACATAATAAAATACACATAGTATGCATTTAACTGCTCCAATATATATATATGTGTATATATGTAGTGGTAGTATTCTATGTATTAATGCATAATACAAAGCACGCATTATTAGTCACTCACCCCCTCAATGAACTTTCAAAGACACCACCCAGCAATGTGCATGCTTACATTACTAAGGTAACTAAGTTAATCCTGGATTGTTTTATTATTATTTTTAATTATTATTATTATTTTGGCAAGGGCACTCTGAGAGTGGCTGTGCTCCTGGGGCGCCCAGTTAACAAATCACAGTGAAACAAGCAGCAGGCAGGGCGGGTTCCCGCAGGGGCTGGCTGGTGACAGCAGGAGGCAGCGCTGGCAGCAGGGCAGCTGGAGGGGCTGCGGGGGGGTTGCTGCTGAGCGCCGCAGCACCAAGGGCTGCAGCACAAACTGGCCGCCATCTGTCTGTCCGTCTCTTTGTCACAGTCCCACACAACACCCTAATCTCCAAACTGGAGAGGTATGGATCTGAAGGGTGGACCACGCGGTGGATAAGGAGTTGGCTTGATGGCTGCACCCAGGGAGTGGTGGTCAATGGTCTCCAGGTGGAGACTGGTGATGAGCGGTGTCCCTCAGATGACACCAAGCTGAGCCGTGCGGTTGGTACACCAGAAGGAAGGGATGCCATCCAAAGGGACCTGGACAGGCTGGAGATGTGGGCCCACGTGAACCTAATGAGGTTCAACAAGTCCAAGTGCAAGGTGCTTTACCTGGGTCGGGGCAATCCCAGACACGAGCACAGACTGGGAGAAGAACTCACTGAGAGCAGCCCTGCAGAGAGGGACGTGGGGGTTCTGGTGGATGAATAGCTCAACAGGAGCCAGCAGCACGTGCCTGTAGCCCAGAAGGCCAACTGCAGCCTGGGCTGCATCAACAGAGGGGTGGCCAGCAGGGAGAGGGATGGGATTGTGCCCCTCTGCTCTGCCCTTGTGAGGCCCCACCTGGATTGTTGCATCCACGTCTGAGGCTCCCAGAACAAGAAGGATGTGGAGCTGTTAGAGCGGGTCCAGGGGAGGGCCACGAGGATGATCAAGGGGCTGGAGCACCTCTCCTATGAGAGAGAAAGGCTGAGAGAGCTGGGGCTGTTCAGCCTAAGGAAGAGAAGGCTCCAGGGAGGCCTTTCAGTATTTAAAGGGAACTTATAAAAAGGATGGAGAACAACCCTTTACTTGGGTAGATAATGACAGGACAAGGGGTAATGGCCTTAAACTAAAAGAGAGGAGATTTATATTACACAAGGAGGAAATTCTTCACTCAGAGGGTGGTGAGGCCCTGGCACAGGCTGCCCAGAGCAGCTGTGGGTGCCCCATCCCTGGAGGTGCTCAAGGCCAGGCTGGATGGGGCTTTGGGCACCCTGGGCTGGTGGGAGGTGTCCCTGCCCTTGGCAGGGGGTTGGAGCTGGGTGGGTTTTAAGGTCCCTGCCAACCCAAGCCATTCTATGATGATCTTTATAAACTTAAAAACTTTAAACTTTATAAACTTAAAAACTTTCACCATGAACAGGTCAGCCGTAATGATCTTAATCTTGCCTGAAC
>NC_137694.1:33223681-33391181 GCF_964034855.1 Anser brachyrhynchus | reverse complement strand
TACGTAAATACTACCTATTGTTTGGTTCCTAAGAGAACAAAAGCAACACTGCCCACTAGTATTAGAAGAATTATATGACGCTTACCTGCGACCACATTCTGAATATTTACCAATATTTTTTAATATTAAGGCAGCTGTTAATCGGATGTGTTTAGTTATTGGTCCCTCTTTTTCATCCTACAAAAAGAAAGAAAAAAAATGTTAAAGATCCATAGTAGTAGGTAATAATTAATATCTAATACTTGAGTCATACAAGACTTACTGTGAAATCTCTGAAGACGAGGTTTCTTGATCCCCTCCTTAACGCCATTAGGGCAGCACTTGGATGATTCACAATGGCCTTCTGTGCTCTGGGAGCAGCAGGAGTACCCCCTACAGCTGGCAGCCTATGTTAGCAAAGAAAGAATTAATAAACTTTACACAACTTTCTGATAAACTAACAACTCTGAAAATGTATTTTGACTTTTTTTTTTTAAAAATCTATTTGAACAGAGACAGAAAGATCCATTAATTTTTGGTGCTGATACGCAATTTGTCTTTTCTTTCCACAGTGAGAAACCTTACTGCAAAGCCATCAGAAGAATCATAAGCTTCATTTTGTGGGGGAAAAAAAAAACCTGACCATTCTTGAAGAAGTACTGCTCATCACCAATGACATCTGTGATGGTGAATAACAACATATTGTACTAACGACAGAGCTACTTTCCTGAAGTGTACCTACTTAAAGGAATGTTTTATTAGATAGAATATAACAGGAACAGTGATAATGGTTATACAAATGTCATCTGAGATCGGGGCAGGACTGTGCTAAAAATATAGCTGTTTAAAACTTGACATGGCTGGGACCATTAAACACTGAGACAATATAAAACACGTATTAGCTGTGCTTAGTAAGCAATGTAAGGTGACATGATCCAAGTTATGATCTAAGACATAATACATTAAATTGTTAAATCAGACCAAACACATGTAAAACCAGTTACTGCAGCTTTCAAACTGAGATTAAGAACTTACTCGGGGTATTTTATAAAGCTGGTACAAATAATAAAGATAGCGGAAGCAAATGCTCAGTTTTCAGTACGAACACTGAAGTCAAAATTCTTCCATGTGAAACGTTGAAATGAGCCATACAACTAGAGTTTAGAATGTGGAAGTGTGGAACTTAATGAGTAAGTCTTTAAGTGTCATAACATCATCAAGGGATGATTGCAGTATCAGCGGTGAAAAATATCACTTCCATATATTTAATAATATTTTAGTGCCCTAGTAGAACTAGGGTACTAGAACCCCAAGTAGTACCCTGGTTAGAACATATCAACATATTAAAAACATACGGTAGTGCTTGCAAAGGTAGCATAAATCAAATGTAAATATGTCTTTTTTTTTTTTTTTAAATTAAAGCCAGCCTGTAAGAATATTGGAATATTGAGGCACCTTCCAGCAAAGAGAAGTGAAAGTCTTTATGAAGGAAAAAGAAAAGGGCAGGGGATTGTTGATTAAGGAACCGTTGGGTAATGACATATGCTTATAGAAGACTCCAGCACAGTAATTATTGTTCTTCCTTTTTAATTTCTGGAACATTGCTGTTTTTCTTATATTGAGAAGAACACGGATTCATCACCTGAGGCTGTTCCAAATGTCTCTCTTCAACAGCTATCATAATAGGATCTAGAAAGTTGAAGTACTTTTGCCTTGATTCTAGAAATACTGAAAAGGGGCAATTGCAATGAATACAGATTGCCTTCTCTTTTTGATTTTGGAAAAAAAGGTCTATAAAAAGTTACTGAGATCTCAAGTGGACCGACTTGTGTCTCCTTGCACATATGCATCTCAAGAACATCTGGAGTTCTAAAATTTCTTAATTACATTATCAATTTAATATCAGAAATTAGTATCATATCATTCACTTTATGATTAAAGTTGCTCCATTCCCATGCTGCATGAAGAACATTTTTGATAGCTCACACTACCACCTATGCTTCAGTGTCAACAAGGGGAAAAAAAAATAACAAAGATCCAGAGAGATTTAAATGCACAAAGCTAGTCAACATACTTAGTTGTTAGTGCTACCTGACCAGAAGGTAATACTCAGCTACCTCTGGAAACCAGAAGAGGAAGAGTTAATACAATACAACTTTAAAAGCAAAGAAATAGGGAATTAAGGTATACAACCAGCTCTGTAATGCAGCTTAACTTTGTATACCTGGTTCTAGCAAAAGCCATTATGTGCTTTTTTTTCAAGTAGATATGGTATCACGATAGGCAGAAATGATAATTAAGAAAACACGCCCTTGTTAGTTACGGTGTCTGTTGAAAAATGTGTTCCACAGATTTTGCTCCCTGAACCAGTAACGCTCACTCTATCTGCACTCCTTAAGGTAGGTGCAGTTTTCCTACATGGTGAGGGATTAAGTGAAGAAAGTCAGCAGTTTTCACTGTGATGAGAAGATGTGTGCCTAGAAGTTGATGGCGGCACATGCTTCCTCTTGGCACCAGTTCTCAAAGTTGTTTCAGCTCCATACAAGAGTTTAGTCATATGGACTACCAGCAGTATACTGACATACTGAACAAGTTTCTAGGGCTCAGTGAGAAATAAATTAAGCCCAAGCCTTGCAAGTCAGCTTCAAGACATGGTAAACAGTTGACCATGTGAGCCAACTTGAGATGACCTTCTGGAGGAAGCTTAGAGTTTCGTTTGACAAGTCACTGATTCTGGAGAACAAATTATCAAGTCCCGTCTCCCTCACTTAGTCACACGTTCTTGTCAGTTGTGCAAAGTCGGCTCCATGGCTGCACTGGAAGATGATGTGGGATACATTTAAAAAAATAAATACGTGTTTTCCTGATGGTTGATTTCTTCTTTGGTAATAAAAGTGGAGTAAAGGAGACATGAGGGAAGAGTGTAGAAGAAATAGTCAAGGAACCTGTATGATTTCATGATGCAACTGAGTGGCGTTAACACTTACAGGTGTTAACACACATGGGTGCTGACAGAGAAAGGTCTCGTTCCTTTTGTTTGTTCCAATCCACCTCCTGCACTAATGTTCAACTGACTGCAAGGTAAGTGCATTCAACTAATCTAACAAACAGATTTTTTTAGTTCATCAATTGTTTTATTTTGATTTTTTAAAGCGCAATTGGTTTACCATGCAGTGAGACAAAAGCTAAAGCCAGTTCTCTGTAAACAGAGAGTGCACAGCCGCACGAAGGCACACGAGATAGTGGGGAGAATCAGAACCTCCTACGTGGAGTAGCGCGAAGCTGTTATTTCAACTCATATTCTGAAATGACATCGTTAGATCTTGTGATGCTGCAATATCAGCGATTTGGTGAGAACTGTTTGTGCATAAATTGCTACTTTCTGAATCTGACCTCATTAGGGAATTCTGCCTTACAAGAGGGCATGTATGAAAGCTTTTCTTTTTTTCCCTCATACACGTACCTGTGCCAATCTTAAAGAACCCTGCAGGAACAGAGCTATTGGATGTGTTATGTGATGAAACTTTTCTGAAATGGCAGAGTTGAAACCACATCATACTAGTAGATTGTATCATCAGCCCTATGCTTCCCACTTACCAAGTATTTAAGACTATATTACCATCATGCTTCACTTTGTGGTTTTCAAAGGTCTGAATGCTGCTTAGTGTAATGAAACAAGGCACTATAATGCAACCATAAGTCTGTGCTGAGAAGTTTGGGGATTTGTTTATTTTATTTTTAAATACAAACTAAATTTCTCAGCTTTCATACTCAGTTTTCTCTCTCTGCTGCCTCCAGCAGCTTGGTAGCAATTTAACTACCTACATCACAATCTGCCTGTGATTACCAAGTAATCACAACTTAGGCTTGCAACAAAGTGAGTCCAGTTAGTTACTAACAAAGCCCTAGTCTTAATACACTTATACAAGTAACTGAACCCTGAATAACTCCAACAGTAACACAACCGTCCCCAAAATGCCATAGAAATGGTATTGCACTCTATAATATTTATTCCAGATGGCTGAAATAACTCTGGGAAAAAGGAGAGCCAAACCTGATTCCAGGTAACAGCACAAAATAAGAAGACCTAGAGGTCATGGTATTTATCTTGATTATCTTGTTTAAAAGGATGTTTATTGTAAGAGTACCTGGATCAAATTAGCCCAAATTTTGACCATAAAACTGGAAGGAACACAGCAAGTTACAAGACAGTTCAACTCAGCTGAATGAAAGAGCCCAATTGTACACAGCAAATTACTCTCCATTTGCACTACAAGCACCTTTCCGTTGCAATAAAAGTTATAAAATGCTGCCCAGTTGTGAAAAATCAGTAGAATATATTACGAATAACGTTCACCATGGAGTACTGACAAACATACCTTAAAGGACTACCTGCTCTTTTAATGGTAACTGTGACCGTATCTCCCACATCAGAATCTTTTCCCCCTTTTGCCTATTTTCTCTTAATGCAATGGACTTCAAATTTGATTACTGTTATGGACTTTATGTAGAGTTTCACCTGGTAAACCAAGTTATAAACACACAAATTCTTCCAATGATTTCTAATATTCTTATTAAACACACAAATTCTTCCAATGATTTCTAATATTCTTATTTTCTCTATTGCTAAGGAGGCTCAGGTCTCTTACTTATTGGAAGGCTTCTGATTTCCTGCTTGCCCAAGTTCATCTTGCTTTAATCCTGCAAGTAAAGCATCTCTGGAACAATGTTTATCCTGTTTGGGGAAAAAAGGAAGACAGAGAATGTGTGAAATTTTCCCATGAAATCCTTACTGTTTTCTGAAGTAGTATGTGAAAGAAAATCTGCACCTGTAAATGGGTAATGAAGGAAAACCTCTGCCGCTGGAAAGGTTCACATCCCTCCCATAAGCACTGCCCTGGGTAGACATCTTTTCCTCCATGTTCAGTTGCTGCATGATAGAAGACCTGTGATGGTGTTTGAAACCACCTACAAAAAGAGAGGAAAGGAAAATTTAAAGTTTTTTTTTTCAGTTAATGATAACGTGCAACTATCACAAATATAACCCATACTGGCTACACATTCTTGTTTTCTGAAAGAAAACATGAAGTGATAAATGAGAAGGTCTAAACATTTAAGTGGAAAAAGCATGTATATATATTAACAGTGAGCTACCAATAAATGGCAATATGATTTTGCTGAATCTAATTGAAATGTCATATTTTTTTTGTTTACTCAAAAAATTGCATCTTAATTGCAACAGGTAATTTCTCTGCAATACAACAAAATACGGTACAAAACTATAAATACTAAAAATGTTGGATTTCATGTATTATTTTTCCTGTTTTCCTTCTTTACTGGCAGTCATACTCAGACCTTATACGAACTTTAATTGGGAAAAATGGGATACAGACAATTCATCCTATTTGCTCTCAATATTTCATGCTTGACAAAACTGGTGGAGAATAAGGGATCGGTGTAAAATTAGTGCTTTTTAGCACCTGAATTTTAAATATCAAGAAAATGAACAGATGACATTTCCTGATACGCACAAAAGTTGGAAGATGTCACTTATATGACCCCTTTCAACATATTCAATTAAACCTCAATTTTTAAATGACTTTCCAAAATGTCAAACAAATCGCATTGCATCCCCACAGCCCCAAAGCATACAGCATTAGATACTTCAAAGTGCTTGTGCATCAATATAAGAGATGAAGTTGTCCTAAGCCTGGCCCTGTAATACTCAGGACTGTATACAATGTGTTTTTTTGATGTTCTATTTGGTGAAAGCCTGTTCAGCCTGATAAGGTTTTTCTTCCATGTCAAAGTGATAGAAAAGTTACAGCTCATTTTGAATGTCACCTCAACAGTTCCTAGATCTGTATTTTCAAATTGTCATGTGTTAAAATAACACATCCTTTGTTGTCTATTAGATGGTAATGTAGACTCACTGTATTTCGAAACATACCAAATGAAAACTGGGAATGACTAAGAGTTTTCTTTTTAGTCTAGATATATTTTTAAATATAACTCAAGCATCACAAATTACATCTTTTACCTCAAGAGACAAAAAAATGGCCAAAATAAAAGGAGTATTTGGCCACTTACAATTCATTTGAGTTCAGCTAACCCAGCTCATGACCACACGCTTAAGGCTTGGACAGAATAGGCCTGGTAACCCAGCTGCTGCCTTTTGGGAAGTCATTACCACCAGCAGCCTTCACACCTTTGCTGGATGGAGGCCACCACCGCAGCAGTCTTACTGAAGAGGAAACACCCCCACATCAGCCACTCCAGTTCACACGCTAGCATTTCGGTTTCAATTAACACAAAAAGTATTTGCAGTAAGGTGTGGGACTGAACAGTGCCAAGAGGGAGATGACCCCGGCCAGAGACTTACAGGAAGCAGCCACGGGTGAAGCACCATCTTAAGCCTACAGCAGTGGTTTAGGGACAAGTTCAAGTCACCTCCTTCCATGTCCCACTGCTCAGCTCAATAGTGCCCATCGTGCAACACTTGGGATCGATACACGGGCCTAAGCATCCAGCCGCTGTTACCTGAACCTCAACGGCAGCGTCGAAGGGCTTGTTTCACCCAAAGACAAACCTTAGTTATAACCTGAATCCTACTGCAATAACCACCTGTAATTCAGCAATTACCTTCCACACCGCAATAAATACTGCTTTCTTAAAAAATAAAAATAAAAAAATTCATTTTTTCCATCCCAGCTCTTACTGAATGGAAGCTGGGAAGAAATACCTGCCTCACGCTGTTGGTCCAAACAGAAAATACAATGAAAATACAGCGTTTTACATCTACATTTGCTCAACAGCGAAAGCTGATCTTTCAGAGAAAAGAGACATCTTTCCATAATAAAGGAGAAAGTCAGTACGTAAACTTAAGTCTAGCACTTTATGAATAATCTCTGGCACAGATGAAACAAATTTCCTGGCACACATGAAACCCCAAATGTAGTTTGAAACATTTTATTCAACATAGCTTTATTTTTCTTAAAGCCTTGCCATTTCAACAGAGTTTGTTTGTTCACTGTATAAGGCATTCAATGCTATACTTCAAACAGTGATCTAAAAAGATTCAGATTTACTACAACTTTGCGAGGAAAAACTACTTTTGGCAGTACAAGATTCTATTCAATAACTTGTGCAGAATAGTCAGAATCTATAATACTAGTTTGCAAAATTTAAAGTTTATTCAGAAAAGAAATATCTATTTATTCATGAGCCTTAAATCAACATTTCACTATAGTAATACAAAACCTTAAGTACTGAGAATATGGTCAGTTGAGCCTAAACTCTTAGTTTCCCACTTAATCTCTCCATCATTCTGTTCAGCTGCTGCACAGACCTAATAGCTGATCTGACAGGCAGTGGAGATTCGATAGTAATTCCAATTTATTTTTTAAATATAAAGCAATTTAATAGCTGACATCTCCTGCTTACTTGTGAAACAAAGTAACAGCTTTTAAATTAACCTGCTTACAATTAGCAGCACTTGCAGACAGCTGAACTTCAAAGAAAAACACCTACTTTCTGTGCCATCCTTAATGCAAAGCAGCGTGCTGACAACTTTCAGAGTTTTACTTCCACTTCAGATATTAAACCAGAACTCATCTGGGAGAGGCTGATCGTTACAAGTATTTGCATATAGTTGGGCCTGATCTCGTTGTGGTCTTCAGACACTACAAGTAATGAGGACCGTGTAATGTACATGTTATATACATCAAACTCTGTAGGGTGAAGTACCAGCCTCTTGGTATAATGCTTCCAAATTAAGTTCTAAAATAAAACAAAAGAAGCCAACAAAAACAGCCACACCTTCGGAATCCTGCTTATCCACATTTACTGTGACCGTCAATAAAATGTTTCTGAGGGCCTTCGCTGCCTCCTGCAATGCAGACTGGAAGGCACACTTAACGCTACTATATTGTGAGAATAAAACTAACAAACATGCTCACAGAAACAAGGGTAAATGGCCGTCAAATTAATCCACTGTCCTACCTTCCTGATTAACCATGAACACCACAAAAGAAACGCTGTTCTATCACAATGATAAACCTGCCTGCTTAATACCTAACGGCTAAGCAAACGTGAATGAAACCAAGTATCAGATGTAAAATTAACAAGGTAGTCTAATAACTCACTCAAAAGAAACTTCTTGTTTCCTGCTTAAACAACAATAGCAGCAGCGAAGATTGCAGCTGTTTTCAGCGTAGCTCTCAATAATAGGTGACAATTCCAGATTTTTATGCCTATTAGAAACAGGAAGCCTATGGGATACTTGATGCTGCTGATTTTTATCAAGCTGTTGAAAGAATATGGCATAAGCAATATGCATATGATGAAGATGCTAACTTAACTTTTTGATTCTTTCTTCACCACAAAGAATGCTGAGTGTAAGATTTGTCAAAACTGTTTTTAGGCTGGGGCTGAAATAAATATTTAAAAATCAGCAACAATGTAAGAAAAAGAGACTATATTGTAACAATGCACAATCTCTGAAGGCTTTGAAAGTAATGAAACAACTATGAACAAAAATCAGTATAGTAACTACAGCAGAAACTAAAGCAAAAGTACAGTGTCTGAAATAAAAGGCAGAGATTAACACATAAAATATTGGCCCTGTAGCCCTTGACTCCGGTCTCAGGAAAATTTACCAGAATAACAACTTAAGACAGACTTGCAAGAAGACTGATAATGTAAGGTAATCATAATTGTATTGGTCCTCCTCCTGCCCCAAGATTTGTCTGCACATATGTACATCATAGTTCACATGACATCAGCTTGTTCCACGGCTAGATGCCACTTTGATTCTACACAACTCATCCTACACGACTGAAGACATGGAATAAAGTTGGTGACTAACTTATGCTTCAAAACTGTAATTCAACAAACTCTCCAAGATGATATAAACTGCCAAGATTTCTGTTAGGAAATACTCCCAGATTTTCACTTCTACCCCAGTATATCCACTCTTCTACCAACAAAGGTATTTATGCATCTATTGTGAAGCTAGTGGAACATGGATCTACAGCTGTACTTATTCTATAGCCTTACATGCATTTCTTATGCAGAGAAGCGTTACCTACCAAAGACACAAAAATCACTTCTAAGGTGAAATTAGGGCAAGGATTTAAAAAGCCACAGTAGATATCTATAGTACCAGCCAGAATCCTACCTAAAATCCATAGATCTTGGCATTGACTTAATGGTCTTTGAATTGTTTGTAACGAATGAAAGAAACAGAACCTACAACTTAAGGGGTCTACAAATTAACTGTCCTTCAGTATTCCTCCTTTAAGTTCTGTTCAAATGCCTCATTTTCACCATCAGTTCCAACATGTTCAAATGCCTCATTTTCACCATCAGTTCCAACAAACTTTTCTGTCTTTCATTCCTACTTTCTGAACATCTATACACCAGCTTTCTGCCAAATCAGCTCATCTTTATGTTCCCTTTGTCTTGTCCTACAACTACAAAGCGTCTCATCCTTTTTCATGCCCATTCTAAACTTACCTAATTTCTGTCACTGTTTTCAAAGTGGCTATTTGACAACTGCCTTTGTTTCAGAAGTCTGTATCCTTCACTGAGAACTTTTCACATTCACAAACCAACGTTATTTTAAAAATCAGTATCCAAAGTCTGCTAGCTCACCCCTCTTTTTTTTTTTCTAAATAAAAATCTTTTTTTTTTTAATGTACAAAAACAACAAATCAAGCAAGTCCAATCATTGCTGTCCAGTCCTATGGCTAAGTGCCTTTTTACTTCCTTGTGTGACAAGGAGTCCTGTGGCACACAAATGGTACTATAATAACGAAAATTAGTCATAATCTAAACAAGACTTTGACCAGGACAAAGAATTGCAACACCCTGCTCTTGCAAAACTGGAAACACAGGAAATACATTACAGGATGGATACATAAAAAAAAGTCTAGATATTATTTGTAACTGGAGCACAGTCACTATTTTTCTATTTGCAATGCAGAGAACAAGCATCAGAGCTAGGATTATTTTTTCTTGCGCAACTACATGAAAGTATTTTATTTATTACTGAAGAATCAATATATTAAAAGAAAGCCACCAAATATGTTTTATGTTCTGAAGTATAATTGAGAGCAGCTAAATGACTTGCACTCTTCCATCTCCTCAACGTTTTTCACTTTTTCTTTTCCCTATTAACCAGGTATAAGGTACCTTAAGGAAACAGAATGGATAGAACTTGGCATATAACTTTACAAGCACCAGCTACTTGTTAGTGGAAGCTAGTTAAATAAAAGAGCCACTTACTTTTTACAAGATTGCCACAGACACATGAAGTTCTGTCCAGGTTTCTTCATTTGCTCTGCATGCTGACTTGCTGCAGTGTATGAAGGTGGCTGCAAATTGATCTGCTGGCCTTGTACTTGCACTGTTGGTATTGACGTCGCAGGTGTGCTCTGCAGAAAGGGTTAAAACACAGTTTTAAACAGGGCATATAACAAGACGCGACATACACTTTACTGTTTGCTCAAAGATCTTTTGTTTTATGCTTCAGTCATCCAACAAATTTTCAGATTTTAACAGTTTAATTTCTAAATAAGCATTAACAGACATAATAAAGAGGGATAGATACAGCTTTTACACTTTTCACAACTTTTACTTTATTATTATTATTTATGCAGAAGTTTCTAGCATTCAAACTCCTACATCTTATGCCCAAATTCAAATACAGAATTATGAATGCAAAGGTATTTCTCAAGGGCACCAGTGGAACAAAGGTTCTCATTATTTTGCAAACATTCTATTTAGTCTTAAAGAAAAACTGCAAACACAAGGGGTTATAGTATCATCAGCGTAGGGATTACTTTGCTTTCCCATTTAACGTAGGAGAAAATATTGCTAAAAAGTAAGATGAGCACTGATAATCTAAAACTTCTCTTTGATGAAATGGTTTCACACGCCGCAGCTGTGGAATTCTTGAAGCATCTCATTAGCACACATCCGTCTGTGTTACACAGTACGTAACAAAAGGTAAACTGAACAATGCTGAAAAAACACTATCAAAGACCAGTTGGCTCAAACAATGACACTTTTTTCTCTACAAAACTTTGCAAATGATATAATTATTTAAGCTCTTGTAAAACCGCACATCCCTTTATATAACACACCAGAACATCTAAACATGCTGTGCTACTTGTGTACAGTGAAATACAAACAGCTAAAATAGATATTTCCCCTTGATCTCTCACAACTTTACAAGAATCTTATTCTAACATTGAATAAAAAATATCTTAAGTCAACTACAAAGTTCAAAAAAAATGTTTTTTTTCCCTTCCCCCTCCCCTCTGAGTAATAAAAATACCGAATGCCGATTGCCCCACTTTGGAACGCTGTTTACTTTATACTGATTCTCTTCTTCCTCTTTTCCTAGAAATCTCTGGCTGGCCAGGCATTTATAAGAAGGATGACAGAAAAAATATTAAGCTTTTGAATACTATCCGGCAAAGAAGTTGTTTTAATTCCCTACTGACAGGGAAAGAACGCATCACTGTTTCAGAGCCCAAATAAAACCACTTTTAAATCCACATTCAGGTGGTGCACACAACACCTTGTTGACATCGTTACAGCTCTGTTACTGAACAGCTTCAGATTTTAACTGCAAAGAAACAGGTAAGCGCAATTTCTGACATGTCATTTGCATATTGCTCTGAAGTTTTCTTGCTGCTGCTCTCCTTTTGGCAGCGCAGAAAACTCTCCCCCAAGGTAATGAAGGACTGTACAACACTAGCTAATAACATGGCCAAAAAGACAGCAAAAGAAGTGTTATCAAAACCAAAATACCCCCACGTCTAAGCACAAATCCTGACAAAAACGACGCAAAAACTCAGCAAAACTACAGACCACAGCCTGACTATTACAGGATGCCTGTTGCTGGTGTATGAGAAAAGTTGTAAGAAGGGACTTGAGCCCATTAGTCATAAATACAAATTGTTTTGGACTCTACAATTATTTTCCCTTAAAGATCTCTAAGCCCTTTAACAGATTGGGTAACGAATTTTCACAATGTCTTTTTTAACACAAGTACACACAAGCACACACCCTTTCATGATCCACCTCCCTTTAACGAGGTGTTTTTAAAGTGAAGCTGAAAGTAAAATCCTCGAGAGTCAGCAGTACGGCTCGTTTTGCAATCTCCACTTAGCATCCTTCTGTCAGTACATAATGATGGTCTTTGTGCAACTTTTTATCCCCACAGAACTTGTGTCTCATTTAATGTGCTGAAGAGAGTGAGATTACTGAATTAATTCAGGATTTCATTTAATTCACATCCTTCAATGTGTGGTTCATGTATTATTTACTCCATTCTACGCAAACCCTGCAATTAATCCGGAATTATGAATTTTCTCAAGGGTTTTCCTGGCAAGCTCTCCTAGTGGTATTCTAAGGTCTTAAACAATTTTTAATGAGACGGTATTATTTTAAATAAGGAGAACTGAGATATTAGATACAAAACGTTAAATGCTGAAAATGAAAGAACTCAGAAAGGGAAACGATTTTCAGGACAAAAAGTTAAAATCAATTCCCTCCCTCCAATTCCTTCCCACCATAGACTCCCATGAGGAAAAAAAAATACAAAGCTAGTAGACTGAAAAGAAACATATAAGATAATTGTTGTTTAGTGTTCTCCTATTACTGTTGCACTTTGGAGTAGGGTAGCTTTGTTCCAACTTGTAGCATTAGCTGGTTACAACACCCATGCGTTGGTAATCAAATGTATTGCCCGTCCATCATTAGGGCTGATTACATTGTATATATCAACAGAAGAAGGGAAGTCGCATTTGTTTTCCTAGGTCTTCTTTTAGAAATAAAAGTTCTGTGTTTGAACATCTTAAACCTTTCCTTTCTTCATTCCAGAGGTCAGAAATACTGATCGTTTTTGTTTCCTTTTTTCATGTGTTGATTTAAATAATGCATGGTACGCTGGAAATCACTGACATCAGGTGGGAACTCCTTTATTTCAGAATGTACCTAGAAATACTTGCTACATGCTACCTCCTTTACAGTACCGATACGTAACGACCACGTAAGCGTTGTTCTGTATGTTAAAGAATTACGTATAGCATTTCACCTCCTCTTATAAATTATTTCTCAGGGAAGTACCACTGAAAGAAGTTTCCTCGTGTCATCAGATATTTCACAAGATTTCCTCCACTAGCAACAACATTTAATAATTCCAGGTTCCCCCAGAAATCCACTGCCCAGTACTCCAGCACACCTGACAGTTTTACAGCATCTTTTTATACTCAGGCTAGCTCTCTCCACGATCACGATTTGCAGTTGACACCACTTAGCACTTTTGCAAATCAATCCTCACTGGACCCCAGGACTGCACAGTACCTCTAGCATCAGCATCCTAGCTCTTGCTTCAAATACATAACCAAGTCATAAAACCACTTTCGCAGATCACTGAATGCCGTTTTAAGGACTTGTGAGTCCTTATACAGGATATAAGCACACAACTTTTCGAGAAACTAAATCCTAACTAAAGCAGAGCAGCTAAATGTACAGTATTTGTATTACGTATACACATATATAAGGAACTAATCTATGTTTAGGGAGTTCCCAACTCAAACGATCTAAGCTACTCCAGCAAGTTTGCCCTAAATTACCATTAGTTCCACACAAACTGACCTCCTGGTAATCGTGTTTGCCATGTTTCTGGGAGCCCTAGAACACAACAAGTTGTGTTAAAGCAGCTAAGACACTGCACAAAGAAATATGAAGCAACTTTCTAAAGAGATACAGAAATACCATTCTGTGACAAACTGATTCCTTCTTTAATTGCACTTTGAGAGCAACCCCTAAGACAGCATGTTCTGAACTCCTCCATGCACTTTATGGGAGCATTTCTGTATTCCCCGTTGTTGATTACCAGGGTCTTTGCAGCAAGATCTCAACTCAAGGCAGGTTTTTCAGCCTGCAGTGCAGATGTATAAGACGCAAAAGTTTGAGTGTTAATGATTAAAGTTAGGATTTTTGTAACTTCAGGATCCACTGTGGAAAAAATGGGTTATGCAGATTGCTGGCCATCAGTGGTTTCTCTCAGAAGAACTTGCCTGACTATATACTAAAGAAAGCAGAGAAAACAGCTGCAGTCACTGTTTGATTACTCATGGGCTCTTCACCTGCACTACCAATGAAGGACATCTCAAACACAGCACCAGCCATGACCTGCATTAGCTTGGGTTCGGTGCTGGGTACAGGCAGTTCTCTGCTTTACAGGCCAGTTCTGCTCTCACGAGTGGAGGCTGCTCCACGCTCAGCTTGGCTTGACGTGGCTGGAACCAGACAGGCCCTTCTAGCACCATGTCCCTAGTACCAGAAGCGTGCTTTGATTCAGAGCAGAAGGCAAGGTCCCATGTGGAGACGTGGCAAGTGTTGAACCACGGCTAGCAAGCCTAGCTGAACTGGAGCTGCCCTAGTGAGAACCATCAGGGGCCCTGCAGTGCACTTCCCATCACGGCAGGTTCTGGCTCAGGCACAGGTCCTGCCCAGAAAGCAGCTTTCTTCATTGTCCAGCTGCTGCGATTCCTATATGACAGAGAGCTATATACATGAAGAATTCTTTGAAATTTCTACTTCCACTTAAAAAGTGGAGAAAAATATTGAGCTTATTTTTTTTCTAGTTACCTTAACTTTATCTTTAATTAATCGTAATTTTACCTTTACTTTGCCAGCTACCTTTAACTAGTCATTTATTCAGGATAAAAATGTCACTTCTGAATTGACCACAGAAAGGCCAGAAACGAGGTACTGGCCTCAACAAGAACCTGGCACAGATGATTAAACACAGAGGAGGATGTTTTAAAGAACAGTTTTTTTCATTTTGCTCCCTGGGCCAATGGGAACAAGAATATATTGCAATGGAGATAAACACGATGGTAGCCAACACTAACAATGCTGGCTACATTATTCTTCAAGCACATTCCTTGAATTATGTCACTGATACTGACTCGAGAGACAGCTGTTTGGTCACTCCCCCAGTTCATTTTGAAGAACATCTTTTGACAGCAGTCTTTAAAGAATTACAATTTATGCAAAGTAAAAAAATACATTATTTTTAGAGTCTACACTTAAGACTGGCTGTTAAAATTTTGCTTAAAACTGACTACCATATTGTATTGCAACACTTCAAACTACTAATTTTTTTAGTATATATTTTACTACCTACCCTACACATTGCTATTATAGATAAACTTTAAAACAACACAGAGGGTCCTCTTAAAATTCTGCTCTCAGGTATCTTTCTGCATTGAAATGGCTGAACTGTATCTGGGCTGCATCAAAAGCAGCATGGCCAGCAGGGTGAGCGAGGGGATTCTCCCCCTCTGCTCTGCTCTCATGAGACTCCACCTGGAGTGCTGTGTTCAGCTCCGGGGCCTCGAGCAGAAGAAGGACACAGACCTGTTAGATTGAGTCCAGAGGAGGGCCAAGAGGGTGCTCAGAGGGCTGGAGCACCTCTCCTATGAAGACAGGCTGAGGGAGCTGGGGTTGTTCAGCCTGGAGAAGAGAAGACTCCGGGGAGACCTTACAGCGGCCTTTCAGCACCTAAAGGGGGTCTGCAGGAAAGGTGAGGAGGAACTTTTTACAAGGGCATGTAGTGATCAGACCAGGGGTAACAGCTTTAAACTAAAAGAGGGTAGATTTAGGTTAAGTATTAGGAAGAAATTCTTTACTGTGAGGGCAGTGAGGCCTTGGCACAGGCTGCCCAGAGAAGCTGTGGATGCCCCATCCCTGGAGGTGTTCAAGGCCAGGTGCTCCCTGGGTGCTAGGAGCAACAAACCCCACAGTCTGGGGCCAGAAATAGCCCGCACCTCCATTTCGCAGAACCAACACTGCCATTCTCTTTATGGATTCACGGATAACTATTTAGCATGACGTCTTCCCTATTTGAAGGCGTACTGCGCCTCCAGCAGGAGCGCACACTGCGTGCCAGTGTGATGGGGCCCTGTTGACATGCAGAGCTGTACGCAGTTTAAAAGCATTAGGCTTTTCTTCAACCATCACCTGTATGTGCAAACCCACATGTAAATAAGTTTATATTAACATTAAATGGTTAATTATTACATATCATGGAACTTACAGTTAAGTATTACTGAAATTTTCATGTTTAGCTTCCTCCAGAGAATGGAATATATTAAAAGGCAACACATAAGCTAAAGATGAACATAGCAGGACTTGAGCATGAGGTCGGGGTCAGGTGGCTGGGAAGGCACTAAAGCAAACGTTCTTTTCTTGTTGTTCGACTGCTAAGGTTTACGTCTGCTTGCAACAGCGTGCTTCACAAGCACAGAGCAATGAAAGCGCAGAGATTCTGTATTTCAGTACTTCCAGCTGAGAAACTCATTTGCTCTGTGACTAGGAATGAATTACACCTCCTGGGGCTACACACCTGCTTTCTGGTGCATGGTAATTCTCAGCTTCCCAATCAACGGAGAGCAGGAGCTAATAGTTAAGGCAACGCTTATGCGGTTTTTGCCACCTAAATTTCCACACAAGCATGTTTCAAGTGGGCGGCCGTTAGAGAAACAGGAATGCTTTGTTTACGAGGGGATGACAGTGATGAGCAGGGAAGTGATTACTTTAAAAGCCAGATCAGGCAATTCACATCTGATTTGCTCACTTGTAGGAACCTGGCATAATATCAGGGCGCTTCTTCAAAACACAAACCCACTGGGGTAAACCAACGTGGTTATGTTCAACAGATGTTTCGGAGGAGTTTGAAGAAGTGTAAGGAAAAAATGGAAAAGGAAAAGTAAGTACACAGGTAGGTAATTACTCATTTCTTTTTCCTTTTCATCCACCACACCAGCACAATGCCTCAGGAAAGTCATAATCCAGGAACCAGAAACAGAGAAATAAAAGAAAGCTAAGACAGTAACGTGCCAGCTCTGTCTCCTTGCAAGGCCACGTTTCAGGGGCTTACAAAATACAGATGAAGATATATGAAAAAAAAAAAATCCAACACTGTGCATCATACGTTCCTTTTCTGACGTAACTCATATACCCATAGCTCGATTTGTGTATAAAAATACAAAAAAAGTCAGTATATATGTAGTTATTTTTCAGCGAGTCCTGATGACATGTACAGTTAACACTGAACCGTCACAGACTACACCCAGAAGACACCTGTATTTGTCTAACTGCATTTAGAGAGCACCACACGGGCTGTCTCATAAACATGAAGTTTGTAATTTTCATTATTGTTGCAGGCCATTTTTCCTCCTCAGGCATACAGTAGCAGCCCATTTCATAGTACCATTCACATCATGAAACCAACCTTAAATTTTATGTTCCCTGAAGAATTATTTCACTTTTTTTCTTGCCTTCTCTTTGCTGTTCCCCCTCCTCCCCTTTGTTTGCCTTTCCTTATCTTTGGTTCAAGCATCTTCCCTTTCTCCCTTCTGCAGTTCATGACAACTTATCCTGCAACAGCTGCATAAGCAACACTCCTCCTCCCTCTGCTGTCTTCTGCATCTCCTTTTCCAGCCTTCCTGCTGTGGTCAAATTTTATTACAAATTTTCTTCCTCAATTCCTTTCTCACTTCTCTGAAATACTTACTCTAGTTTAAAATAAAATTTCAAGATGACAGACAAGCAGGAAATCACATAATAACAGATTCAGCAGCTATGTAATTTTGCTATAGTTAATATCCCTTTATTTCCTGTCCCTCATCATTTTTCTTCCATGGGTTGTATTTATACTAAACTTCATGCTGTTTGCAGAAAGAAGCATCTTCCCTTATTTCTTCTGCAAGAGAGAAAGTATAGGCTAGGTACTCTAGAGAGGATAAAACAATGCAGATGTTTGAGTGAAACAAGCGCCCCTTAGCTGCTGCCTTTCAACAAGTCAGAGACAAGGAAGCTGCTTATCACACAAGAAAGGCTCTCAAAATGGGAGGGAGAAACTAATTTCACATGATTGTACAGTACCTACACCCAACAGTCACTAGTAAAACCCACCCTGAGTTAGCAAGAATTAGGCTACATACTATTTCTGGGTGTCTCAAACCTACTCCTAAAAGCAGACTTAATATTGGAAATACTTCAACGTCTGCTTTTCCAGCAAAACAATGGCTGTTTTGCAGCAGCTAGACACCTTTGGAAAAAAAGAGCTAGCCAGGTACTGCTTCTAGGCCAACACACACATTTTAAAGGAAGTGTTTTTTCATCATTTTGAAGAAAGCAAGGGCATCCTCCAGACAGAAGAATAAGCTAAATTCCATGGAAACAGACATTAAGCTAGGATTTGGATCTGCAGATTTGCACTGAATTGCAGACCAAGCTGGCAGCACATCTATTTGTATGGGTAATGGAAAAGATGTAAACACGGAGAAAGTATTAATGACAGTGTACGAAAAAAAAGTACAGGGTATCTTCCCTATCCTTTAAGAAACTTTCAGCATGGAAAATAATTTTTTTTTTCTCCTCTGTTTTCATAACAGAACAGGTAATCTCATACAAAGGAAATCATTAGCTGTATTACCCCCCTCTTCTCCTCAAAAACTGGGAAGTCAAATAGCTCAGTAGCTATTTGAGAACCAGCTGCAAATTCTTGAGAGCCACATGTCCAGGGAATAAATAACCACAGGTAACAGCTATTCCATTCCAAAGACATAGCCATATCATTTTCTATTCCAGACAAACCCTTAGCAAAGCCATTACAGAAATTCAAACTGTGTAATAGCTGAAGACATTCACTGTAAAAAAAAACAAGGCATAGCTAATACGTCCACGCTGCAGAAAATCTGCCATTTATCTAGTGTATTCTCCCTGTGCTACCGACAGACACTTTCCTTTTGGTCTAATCATTTCTAGCAAGAACAAAGATAAATAATGCATCATAAAAATACAGATCTCTCTCTGATAAATTCACATGTAAACACCGAGGTTTTAAAGATGTTTTTAAAAACACAGCTCTGCGTAATATGTTTAAAAGAAAAAAGGAATAAAAACTTGTTAACTGTTAGTCCTGATTTCTGACAATTAGATGACAGAAACTTGAAAGAGTTTTCCTTCCACAGAAACCTAGCTTGACACAGAAGAGAAGTAGCACTAGCCATCACTTGTTGAATCTGAGCTCTAGCTCTGTTTAAGTCTAGAAGGCCTATACTCCGTATGCCTTCAAAAACAACAAACCCAAACCAACTGAACAAAAAAGGAAAATAAATGAAAGAAGAGTTGTGCCTCAAGGTCAAAAAGCACTAACATACACTCAAAATTTCCTCTCTGTACAGTCTGGCAGAATTAGGTGACTGTCATACCTCATATTCCATTCTTTTTGCTCTTATTCAGGTTAGGAAGGGTTTTTTTTTGATAGGGACTTTATGTCCATGTACAAAGCCAAAATAAAATCTTGAGACTGGAATAGTCTCAAACATGATTATTTGCAGTAATACTCATGAAAATGATGGACATAGCTCATTTCTAGTACAGTCTTAGGAAGAAACTACTTTAAAATGTTGTGGTTTTTTGTTTGTTTTTAAAGTTACAGTCAAAAATGGCCCTCTCCAAAGTTTTTCAAACAGAATAAAAAAGCCAAGGAATACTTGCATCAATAAAATGAACATTACAAGTATTTTGTAATAAACAAATACATATTTTGACACATTTACAAAACAATACTTTCTCCTGACTGTAATGAACTTCTGAAGAAAGCCTTTCAAGATCACCTTTAAACAGAAGTTTAAATGCTCATTTTGGCAGGCCAGATGCAGCTGCAGCGGTTAACTACCTTGCAAAACACATCTTCGCTCCCCCATAAGCAGTAAGGACCAAGAATAAAATACAGAACAATACTGACATTTTTACAAGACTGTACAACAACTCATTTTTGTTTTCAGAACAGTAAATCCTTTAAGGAAGAAATCAGTGAACAGAAGTTCTTTCCTCACTGCGTGTTATGAAGCTACAGGCTATTTGAAATACCACTACTGTCAATGACATCAACAAAGTATGCGAACTATTAGGACTTTAGTCTGTGCAAGAACGCAAACCATCATTTTCCAAATATTTTAAATACTATGCAACAGATACCGAGTTTACATTTTGAGACATATCATTTCACAGTCTTATTCAGAATCAGAGTTGGAATAAACGTAAAAAGTACGCTGCAACATACCTGTGTGACCATGCTTTGTATATACGTGGTTGGATGCTGCTGCTTTTGTTGAACAGCACTTTCTATTGCTACTTTCGCTACAGTGCTTGGATCCGCTCCAGCTGGCACAGCAACCATAGTGGCACTGCAACCAGCATTGTTGGGGTCACTGATTGTAACAATTCTAACTCCTACTTTATTTGGAATTCCTGGAACAGTTTCCCTGTCATTATCCTCTGCTGGCCTCTTTACAGTTTTGCATTCTGCTGTGCCATTAGTAGACCGAACTTCGGATGACAGGGTAGACTGGGACACTCTAGGTCCTGAGTGTGGAACTGCTATGATTTGATGCCCCTGTATAACAGAGGCTGTAGATTGTGGTGAGACAACTACACTTGGGCGTTGCTGAGGCACATCTGAATTCAAACTTGAAGCTAGAGGTCCATTAGGTAAATCAGTGTTGGTACCACTAAGTTGCTGGGTTAACAGTTTTGCAGCCTCCTGTGTACCGCTTACAACAGGTGAACTACTCAAAGTTAATACAGGCCCATTAGAAATTCTCTCCCCTTGATCACCTTTGGCAGTATCTTGCTGCGTGGCATCCAAATTCCCTTGTTGTTCCACTGAAGATATCTCACCATTTCCTACATGATTGGAAGTTTTGTGATTTGGAATGTTTTTGCTCAAATGAGAACCATCTCCTTTATCAAAATCACAGATTCCATTAACTAGGGGCTTCTTCAAATCACTTTTAATTTCCTGCGTGTCCATTTGTTCAAAGTTCTGCTTTCCAGGAGCTCCGTTCTCACCCATTTCTAATGACGGCCCATTACTGACTTGTGAGCACTGATTGGCCTCATTCTGAGTTTTCCCTGAGTTAGAAGGAGGTAGACTGGAGTCACTATACTTTCTCCCATTTAAAAGACTTCCCACCTGCATTTCATTTTCTTTTGCATCCCCATTGCTGGTGTTTGCAGCTCCTCTTCGGCAGGAAGGATTCTCCATAACTTCAATTTTACGTTCGTGAATGTGTAAACCTGTTGCTTCCTTTGCTTCTTCCTCCTTTTGGCAAATTATTTTATCACCTTTGAACGGGGGAGCAGCAGTACACGGTGATTGTCCAGCTGAAGGTGCTTGAGTAGCTGGAAGCGTTTGCACCTGGAGCCCAACTCCTGTCTGCGTTCCACTCACTGCAATGCCTGCTGGAGCGATGATTTGAGTTGCGTTTCCCTGACTCACAGTTGCAGTAGCAAAACTCGTATTTGGCACAACTGTTATCGTAACCTGGTTGCCAGTAGTCCCTTGGAAAATCGTTGCTGGGCTGTTGGAGATCAACTGACCTGGCAATATCTGTAAATTAGAAATGGGTACTGTTTGCACTGCCCCTTGGGGCGGGATTGCACCCTGGACCAGCTGAACATTTTGTTGTCCAACTAGCAGCTGCTGAGCTGAAGACTGTCCTTGAACTCCGTAACCCGGTGCTTGGTTATTGGCCATCTGATAAACCACCTGAGGGCTAGGAGCTCTTGCATTGTTAGGTGGAGGAATCTGCGGAGCTGGGAGTATAAGCTTCCCCCCTGGAGTGGAGGGGCCTCTTTTCGGAAGAAGCAGTTGTTTAATCAGACTAGATTCACCAGAGTTAGGCTGGCCAACTCCTGCGTTAGCTTGTTGGGACTGAACTTGCATTTGTATCGGTTGTTGTACCTGTTGCTGTGACGATGCTGGTGAGTGTTGCTGCTGCTGCTGCCTCTTTACAGAAAGCATCTGGCTGACGGTAGGAGGGGGTCCTTGTGACTGAGAAGTGGTACATGAAGATGACATAACTGTGGGGACTTGATTATTTGTAACCGGACCTGGGGATGGTGAAGAAGATGGAGTAATGCTTGGCTGTCCAGTCAACTGGACAGTTTGACCAGCAGGAATGGAAGCTGGATTAGCAAGCACTATTTGGTGAATGGCTGGTGCGTACGTTTGACCTTGCTGAGCTGGCTGGCTTACAATCACTACGCTTTGCTGGGACGGTGGTGGCTGCGGCTGCTGCTGCGACTGCATCGGCTGCTGTACGTTAGGCGGACCTTGCTGGGATGGCTTTGGTGCGATGTTCTGAAAGCCCACCCTAGAGGTGGGTGGGTTCTGGACGCCTGCAATTGTGACCACCTGCCCAGCTGCTACTTGGAAATTCTGAACGGTGGTGGCAGAAACAATGTTAGAAGCAGAGGTGGTGACGTACTGCTGTGGTGCTATGATGACTGTGTCCTGTTGCTGGTTACCAGTAGAAGACTGCTGAGATGACGTCTGCCCGGGTTGCGATGATGTGGTGATTAGCTGTTGACCCTGTGAAACTGCTGAACTGCATGCTGGTATGTTTTGTACTCTGCCAAATATATGACCCTGAGGTACAGCTTGTTGAATTACTGTAACAGGAGTGCCTGAAGGTATCTGTCCTGGTACCACTGCGTGCAGCGGAGACTGTTGTTGAATTACAGGTTGGTGGTGAAGCAACGTCTGAGAACCAACAACAGCAACAGACGGCTGTGGTCCCGTACTGCTGTGATTTTGATTAGAAGCTTGCGCTCCTCCTACAGCAATAGTAACAGGAACCCCAGACTGGGGGACAGAGCTCTGTATTACTGTGGCCTTCACTACTTCACAGGGTATTGGACCTTTATTCTGTATAACAGTCATTGTAGCATTTTGCTGCTGTGCATGAACAGGGTTTTGTGGAATTCTAGAAACAGTCTGTGCCACAGTATGAACACCTTGAATTGGAAAAGACATCTGTGTTGCTGTCAAAGTTGAAGACTGGTTAATAGGGGTCCTCTGATAATGATTTCCTACGCTTTGTGGCCCATGTGGGATTCCTATTGAAATAAACAAGGTGAAAGTTTGAAAGCAAAAATTAGTTCAAAACACGAACATAAGGAATTTGTAAAACCCCAAGGCCTGAATTTATAATTCTATATAAAGCCATATTGTATCTGAATTAATGATGCAGCAACAATGGTTTGTCTGCTGACAAGCTTATGGGTCACATGCCAAATATTAGATAGCATGCAAATATGTACAGTAATACCATTCAGAACGCTACTGAATGAAATGCATACAATGAATAAAACCACACTGTCCCTACTTCTAGCACTTGCAAAATAGTTTCAGTAACATTTTTCCTTTTACTGTCACTTAAGAACCAGTGCAAAATACTTTATATTTAAGTAATTAAAAAACCTGCTGGCGAAGGAGAAGACGACACATCAGGAATTGAATCGACCCGAACAACTGGGGTAGACGAAGTTGGTTGCTGCTGATAGTACATCTGAATGGGAAGTGGTATAGCTCTCCTTTTCACTCCTACCACATGTATATGTGCTTGACCATTGTTATTTGGATCTTCTACTCTCTTCACTGTATGATTTGGAAAGACAGTTCTGCCAAACACAACGTAAATCTATGTTAGTAAACACAGTAACTCAATCCTCTTACCATGCTTTTGTTTTAATATGAAACACTACTCTTATGTGCACAGTAGCTGCGCTACTGCCTGCATCATTGCAATACAGCAGAATTCTCCAGGAGCTTTGAAGTATTCAGTCACTGAGGACTAACAGGCCAACCTGACTTCAGCCAAGATTTTGAATGAGCTGAGTAAAAACTACAGTACCTCCAAAACTACCTGGGAAAGAAGTAAAAGGGCTATAGAAGTAACTCTACTAAAGATCCTGAAATAGACTGAAATATAATCAATTAAACTGTAAATGAGTTTCAATTAAAATTTCAAAACTGCATGTCTTTCAAACTCAACTCAGTAGATTTTTTTCTCAAAGAAATCTAAAGCTACATGTTAGTACTGAGCACATACAATTGTTTCTTTATTGTTGCATAAATTTTTGTCTTACCGCAGACATTTATAAAATCCAGTTGATGTCAGGATTCCACCTCGAGCTAATTTACTACAGGTAGAGAGGTATTCAGAGTACATTTCTGCTCGAGAGACTGAGCAATCAAGATTCAGCTCAAAATGTGCATTCAACCTGAAGATGAAAAAATAGACCATAAAGCAAAACATAGAGACAGCACTGCCACTTCTGTCTGTATCTGAGAATTTAGAGATCTTATGACAACACGGGAAATGGCATTTCAATATACTGTCTTGTCAAATGTGTGTTTCATACTTTTTATTTCTCACTGCTTATGATCTGACACATAGGACTCCTAGGCTACACACTCAGTTTTATAATAAACATGTTACTTACATAGATAATATGCAAAACAGTCCCTACATATGCCTTTTTTATTGTATATACAGAAACAACAACAAACACATTGTTTGGTGACTTCTCCTCCCCACAAGCTCTACGCTTACTTCTTTATGACTCTACTTTGTCAAAAGATGGACTGAATGCTAGCTAATTCTTCATCAAGAATTTCTGTCAGAAATCTACTCAACATTTGCATCAAAAACAGTATCTTAGACTTGCAAATGCAGTTGTAATTTAAAATACAAGAAAAAACAGAGCTAGAATAAACACATCAATCTGTGATTCTGATAGAGGCGGAAAGGCAGGAGAGAGGGGACTGGACTCTCTCACACACGGACACGAACACTCATTCCAGGAGTCACACACTATGTAGGCATCACAAAATCCTTGAACAGACTGTTCTGCCTAATGTTCAGTTTCCAGGGAAGGAAGGTATTTGTGTCTCCTACAGAATCTTTACAAACACAGAGACCATCTGATTCCCAACTAGGAAACCATGAGAGAAGGCAGCAGTTTCTATCTGATTAATTTTATTTCTTTGAGATCCATTATTCCAGTCCGGAAGCATGTGAACAGCCCAACCCCAGCAGTAAATGGAGATAAGTAACAATTCTCCACACAATGCTTGAATACCGATACTAGAATATAGGCTCAGACAGAACAAAAATACATTTAAACTTGTCAGTATTTACTGTACTGTGCTAACCCTTTGGAAAGCTGCACTGCATTCTCCTTTGTAGAGTCCCAGACTCCCCATAGAGCTAAATGTTTAAAGGGAAAGAGCAAAGGATTTACAGTCTTTAAACTGGGCTCTCTCGTATTCAGTAACGTGCAAGTATACCGCCATTTCTCCTGCAGTTTAGTTATAATTTTATTACAAAAAATTGAGACCACATTGTGTAACAGAAAGCCTAGGTACTAATTAAACCTGGCACATCAGACAAATGACTGTCCAGCTGGATATGTCGCATTAGGCTGACACAGTGTCACTGACACAAGCAGCAAACAGGAGGTCAGGACTTACAATGGTGAAACAGGAACTGCGATTAGCGCTTCACTGTCACACGCACGTGGCTTTACAAGAAGACTCCTACCCAGGCTAAGCTGGCTTATAATATATCCAGGAAGGACAGCTTAGACATGTTTTCTTTCTGCTGCTTCCAAGAGGCAGTAACTTTCCAAAACTCTACCATTATAATTTACTCACTTCCAGTTTCTTTTAGTCATTCTAGTAATACCATACCAAAACACATCACGAAAATTTGTATGAATGTAAGACACTCCATGTCAGCATAGATAAAATGTTTGGAAGGGGCTAGTTCTCTGCTCTGGATTTGAATTTAAAAAAAAAAAAGTGCATTTCTTTTTTGTGTTCTTTTCTTTGGGGGCGGAGGGGGCAGCACAGTCAGTATTTAACGAGAATCTTTAGGAATAGATGTTAATTTTTAGTATTCACTAATTCATACCTAACTAAGACTAACTGGAAGAAAATTAAATACAAAATCATCACTGACAGCTGTAGAAGCAGACTGCACATGGATTCAGAAACAAGGAAGACCTTCCAAATCTTCCTGGTATTATTCCATATCGTCTGCTTCATTATCTTTTGTCCTTTGATGGTATTGCAGTTACGGAATGGTTTCCTACCCATACTTATTTTAACAGCTGAAATTTCCACTTTACATTTTATTAGAGCACAGAATTCACCTTGCCTAAAACTTTACTACTAAAAGCTAGATGTATAGTGCTTTCTATAGTTAATGAAGAAAAGGTGGCACCAGAAGGTAATCTCTCATCATGTCACAAATTAGGCAGGTGAAAACCATTAATTTAACTGTGGGAGAATCTCCCCCCTCCATTAATTAAAGGGCAGCCTAGGAAAACAGCTTTGTCTAGAAACCGACTTGTAGATGGCTAAGTTGAAGTTGATCCCAACGCCAGGTATCCCTGTTTAAGTATCTAAACATGAAATTTCTTGTTCTACCAGCAGTACATAATAATACTACACAGAGTGCAAACAACAGCATAAGAGCAACATCAGTTGACCAACAAGAGTCTTCAATGTTTCTCTCATCCAATCGATACTTCGCTGGAAAAATGAGTAAAACTACATCATGAGCTAGAAGCACTAAGCTTTAACAAATCGTAGCCACTTTGTTTTGAAGGCTCTTGTCTGATTGTTAAGATGGACATGTGAGGTGTCGAGCAGCACAAGTGGAAAGGGCCATCAAGAACCGATTAATACAAACACTTAGAATGTGAATAGATCACTCTCAGCCCATGTAAGAACCACTGGCAGAACAGTTTTTTTCTCACTATCTGGCAGGTAATCAACAACAGTGTTAGGTGGAAGCAAAAGAATTTGGAGGGGAGGCTTTAATACTCCTTAACTTGCTTGAGATTTACAATGGTCACATGAGAGTTTTGCAGGGGTCTAGCTTCATAATTTGAGGATTACTTCTATATTGGTGAAGTAATATGGTGACATTATCTGAAAAAAACACTCATGAAACAGATAATGCTGCCTGACAGCTTAAAAAATATATAAAACCAACACAGGAGCTTAAATTAAATTAAATTATATTCAAAGAGAGAAAGCAACTAATTTCAAGCATCAACTGTCCAATAGTGAACATTCTGGTTGAGTTTTTTCTTTCATGCTACTTCAAAGCAATGACAGAATGGCTTTACTTTATACTTTTCAGAAAAAATAGTCTAACAGTGAATAGAAGCAAGCTAGGAAAATCTGTGACACATGAATAGTTTTTCTTCTTCATTTAAGTATTTGAATAGAGCTATGCACTTACCACTGACACGCAAATTTCTCGCTGTCTATTTCTACTATTCCTGGTGGTGGAGCAACATGTGGTGCTGCTCTAGAGGCTGTGGGGAAGGAAAAAACATATTTGCTGAATGAAGCAAATGATTTTCAAAGCCATGACTATCACTGGTACAGTTTCTCCTATGCTTGTAAACTGGATATTTCCAACTAAGGTAAGTCACAAAGGTGGACTAAGACTACGGATTTGCACCAGTTTACCAAAACGAAGCAGGGCAGGCCAAGGCCAGGGACACCACTGAAGTGCAATCATGAAGCAAGCACTTAGTGAAGGACAGCTTCCAGATTCATGATCACGATCCATGTGCTAACTCTAAGAAGGACAGAGTACTGAATATGATTTAAGAGTGACAGGGTACTCCACAAGAACAGGCACAAATACACAGTAATTTTCCAACTCCTAAGTTGAAACAAGTTTAAAGTAACCAACTTTGTTACAATGTCACATTGGTTCCTTCCATTCACTCTTGGTCATCTCCTTAGTCACATTCTTTTCCACTCACTTCCACAGAAGTATCTGAACCCGTTCCAGAAACACTGGACATGAATGTTAGTATCTGTCACATTGATTCTTCCTCCTTTTTCCGCAGAATGAATAGCTCTGTTCCATCCTGCATGCACTTGAGGTATACTCCCTATGATGAGTCTGGTTTGCCCACGATAGCAATCTGTAAGCAAACTCCCTGTCCTTATCTCAACCCATGAGCCATTTCCACTGTATTTTTCTCCACCTTTTCCTTTGAACGGGAGGAGTGAGAGAGCAGTTGCAGTAGAATTTAGCTGCCCAACAGGGTGAAACCACCACAATACCATACATACATATATATATATATATATCCATATGTGTGTATGTGCATATATATATACACATATATAATATATATAGTAAGTATAGCATTATATATATGGTATATATATAATACACACACACACACCCCATATATAATGCTATACTTATTTATGTAAATCAACTAGAAGCCTACGAAAGACAGAAATCATGCATGCCACATAGGAAACTCTGTAGAAGAGTATTATTCTCTCATAGTGATACTAACCCGGGACACCTGCTGCATGGGCCTGTGAAGAACCATGATCCATTACTGGTGGTCTGACATCAGGTACTCCTTGCTGGTTAACACACTGATGTTCAATGAGTTTTACAGCAGTAAGCGCATCAGGTCCAAACATCTGGATGTCCATAGAAACCAGACATACTAATGTATCTAAAGTATTAAACGCAAAATCGACAATGACATTAGGACAAGACAAATGAATGCTGCTGGGACATGTTGATTTGCTTTAAAATTGTCACGTGTTGAAAGAAAACAAGCCTCCGCATGCTTCCGTAGGTTTTACACAATTTCTTACTGACATAAAAATATTTTAAAATAATTTTAGCTTCCATAGTTACTATCATCATCAGTTTCTTGCAGACACAAAGAGTTATTATAGTAAAATTTACTACTGCAATATCTATCCCTGAGCTGTGCACACACACACACACAAGCAAGCCACATTTTTAACCACTGAACACAACACGTTCTAAAGGTTTTTTTCCTACATAGGTAAGAGTAGTAGATTTTGTCTTGCTTCTGCCTTACCTATGCTCTTCTCTACTTTAGAAATCTTTGTGCAGGCCACTTCTCCCATTTCTGTGAGCATGTATAGCACCTCAAGTGCTGAGATTACAAGCAGCACATCTGGCAGCGTGAGATGACATATGATCTCTTTGTAGGATTCTTGATCCACATATTCACAAATTAAGACACCATTATCTTCAGCCTTACAAAGATTTGCCAAGATTTCCATGCCTGCAAAAAAAAAAAAAAAAATACAAAATAGTTTAACAGCAATAATTTCAATTCTAATACAGCAACAAGAATAGCTTCAGATCTTACCTCTCATTTTTAAAAATCTATCCCTTGACATGAGGCATTTTGTAACAGTGTGAAACATTAGATGAGTAGTTTTGAAATCAACAGGATCCAAAAGAAGCTGATAGGAAAAGAGAAAAAAAAAATTATGACTAACACTATGCATATACTGCTAACAGTTCAAATCCTTAAATATGTACATCAAAACATAAGATTCAAAAGTGGTTAAATGGAGCATAGCTAAATGGCACTTGCGTTCACAAAAACAGAACCCTGTGAGGTTGTTGTTGTTTTTTTTTTTTTTATTTTAGCTAGCGTTTTTAGCCCCCTCTTCCTCTTCTACTCTGAAGTAGCAGTCTAATTTACATTTTTTTCTCAGAATAATGAAAATAACTTTATTTCCATGCAGCTAACAGCATACTCAAATACATTTTAGCATCCACCAAAGAACAGAACTCAAGTAGGAACAAGCATTCCTTCCCAAAGGCTACCACAGTTGTTCATCCTACTTGTATCCACTTCTGCTTCTCTATCAGAGCTCTCAGACATCGTAACAGGTAACATTCTTTCTTGTTCAAGAGATGCTGGATACATAGTAAATGAAAACACAAACTTCCTCAGCCAGGCAGCAGTGGACCAATACTTGAAGTCTCATACTCTGGTATCTACCCATTTAATTTAAATGTACCTGTTATATTTAAAAATAAAAGGAATATCTGAACATAACTCCCTGTAAATTCTGCACAATTTATCTGTACAATGATATGTCAACCTGAAACAGTGCATTACTTTCAAGTCTCTTTGAAAAGACAAAGATGTCTCATGATTCAGGCAGTATACCCAGCACCATACCGGTGCCTGCTCAACGTGGCATAAAACCCTCTACCACCCCCCTTTTTCAAATGTTCTGTTTTAAGATTATAACTAAAGGAAGTACAAAGCGAGCAAGCTAGTGTATAGTCTGCAGAATTGAGCTAGTTCCCTTCTTCCATCTGCAGAACTAAAAATTATGCAGTATCAATATCCTGTATGTCCCCACGTAACCAGTCATATCCATGTGAATCTATTTAAGCAAACTAACACATACAGCCTGTATTTTACTTTTGGCCTTGAATACTTGCTTTCAAATTGCTATTTACAAATTCAGAGAATGATTTATTTACTGCTTCATCCAATGATCAAGGAAAAGTAATTCATTTAATTAACATTAAAGTAATGCCTTTATCAAATGATATTTTAATTATTCTGTTTTGAAGCACATTACCTCTGCTGCAATATTTCCCAGCGTGTCAAGCCCCAACTGCCGTAGAGAAATAAAATGACTGTGAGCAGAGAGTAGCAGGAACCGAAGACAAGTACGATTAGCTGCCAAAAGTTTAACATTTCCCTCTTCAAAAGAAAGATTACGTAAAATCACTGCGATCTGAAGAACCCGCTGCCCTTCGATATCATTAATGCCCAATTTGCGAGGTGGATGAAATAAGGATTCCCAAATCCAATCTTCTGATGGAATTTCTACAATGTAAATAAATAGATATTTTAGTCCTTCCTTTGCTGTATTTACAAGCACGTATGTATTAAGTTTAGTCAAGATTTCTCACCTTGAGATTTGCTTCTGTCAGAAATTAGGTCACGTACTTCAATATCCTCAACAATATCCTTCCAAAACTGAAGAAAAAATTAGAAATACACTTAATTTCTAGGGGATTATATTTCTTGAATTATTATTTTTTATTATTTTTATTACTTTAAAATACTTTTCAATAGGAAAAAGATTATGGTTTTAAAATTTCCTAGTGCCTTGAGTCTTGACTTATCTAATAGTATCAAAACTTTTCACTCACGGAGCGATACGCAAGATGTTCAGTACTTCTCATGAGGAAGCTCTTCCTTTCACAAGTACCAGAAGTACGCTTTCGTGATGAACCAACAGTACCCTCAATCTATGCTACTGAAACTACATGGGTGTTCTTCCACAAACCATTACAAATCCAGCAATAAGTGGGAAAAAGTAGAGCTCATTCTCTTTCACTTCCTACAAGCAGTGAACTCATAAGGCAGATGATTCCTCTCGGTTTCAGTAAACCTTAGCTCCTGCCCGAAGTCCAACAGCTAAGATTTCTATTTGGAGAGACTTTCTAAAGCTTCTAAAATGTTTTCCACACCACCTTAAATCAATGAACAGAGAGAAGCAACAACCACCGCCACCAAAAACCTTTATAAATAAACGCAAGCCAGAAAGCTTCAGCAGACTAGAATTCAAATTACTTTATAAATATATGGCCTGATCTGTAAACGGTTACATTGCTTGGCCTGGTGAAATTAACTATCAATCAAGGAATCAAAGGTTTGCAAGCTAATAAAAATATACACTGTAATGTATACTAAAGATTAAAAATATATAATATATTCTAATGTATACATCAGAATAAAAATGTAAACTTTCATTTGAGTAATGTATATATTTCTTTGACTCACTAAAGAAATAGAGCTACTCTTCTGGTTATGAACACTGAATAAAAGCACAAATAAATCTTGATAAAAAGGGAAGGATGGTACAACCAGCTGAACAGCAGGAGAAATTTTGCTATGCAAATGTAATTACTAAATTACAGCATTCATACCAAGCTTGACACTATTATTTTCTTGAAAAATATAATACTACAGATTTTCTAAATTGGAAGGAAAAGAATTTTATTTTTCACTGCAATGCTGCTAAATGACATCCAAGTGCTGTTTAGTAAAGAGGCTGACTTGCACAGAAAGGATTATTACCTCATTTTAGCCAAGACAAGAACAGCTAGATAAAAATCTAGCCTCCTACTGTTTGTGACAAACAGATTTTTCTAGTTAATACTGAGGCTACCATCAAGACCCCACAGAAGACCAAGGCATAGAGATAAAGTTTGCAGGATGTACTTCATTTTGAGCTGCTTTTCCTTTTAAAGAAGGAGACTATAGCATTTAAGGAAGAGGTTTCAGTCATGATTTAAAGGGCATATGAAATATATTATCTGGAAACATACACGTTCCTTTAGGATGTTTCCTTCTGGAAAAGGAATGAAGACAATAATCCTTCAAATTTCACTGCTACTTAAAAGAAAAACCTTACAAGCTTTAAGGATTAGCTGTTTAATCAGTTAAGGATTTATTATTATTATTATTATGTGAATATTGAGCAGAGATACTTAAAAGTCTTCATCTTTAACCTGAACCTCTTTGGAAGAGGACAAAGTCAATCACAGTGCAATGTTAAAAATGCTGTCCCATGTTAAATGGTAAAACAGCATGATCACATTTTGCTAGCTGAATCCTCCAATAACCCACTTTTTGCCTCTTAGTATTTCAGCTTACAGTCCAAAGTGAAACATTTAAAAACCTCTGGCAATAAAAAGTCTCAAAGGAGCTAATTTTTTCCATCTAGAAGGCATGTTCTCAAAAGAGTGGAAAATGACGATTTGATTTTTTTTGCAGACGAAGACACAGCAGATACTGCTGAAGATAAAGCCTTGAAGTCCTATGGCTAAAGATGAGGACAGAAATACACTGCTGGAAGAGCACACATCTCGCCTCACACAAAATAAACAGACCCACTCTAGTTGCTAGACCAACTGAGAAATAGGTGTCAGGTAGGATAGGATCATCTTTTTCAGAAAAGAACACAGCTTCTTTCTGCAAGTTAAAATGAGAGATTCCACAGCACCAAAGAAAATCTCTTTATGCAACTGTTACTCTTCAAATTGTTTCATTATGTAGTCTTGCTGTGAGCATAAGATACTATCTGCTAAAACTAGAGAGTTTTTTTGCCTCAGGATTACCCATACACAAGTGCTGTTACGTAGGCGAAAGCACACCAGGATAGCTTGTGTTCCCCCACAGCCTCAGTTACTCCAAATCAGAGAGATCTGGAAGGTCTCTTAAAGCTCTAAGGAGGAGAATCTGGAAGACTGGCCATGAACATACAGACAACACAACTTCAGAATGAATGAAGTTGTATTATATATTTCTCTTTTGCGTTTATTTCTACATATGCTATCACTGTAGATGATCACGCTCACTGAGAACACTGCTTTTTTTTTTTTTTTACCTGCAGAAGTGTCCCAGGGCCTTTTGCTCACCAAAACCTGTAGGCTTACATTCCCAAAGCCAGCATTTATCAGTGGTGTTTCAGCAACTGTGAGATGTCTTCTGCAGCAGTAAGTCAAACTTCCTGTGATCACTTTGCAGATTTTAAGATTTCAAGCATTCTGCAAAAGTTCCAGTGGTATCACTTCAGTCCTAGTGGAGGTAGCTGTGACATTCAGAGGAAGCTGTATTTTCATACTTGCTTAGCACATTATCAGCTAACTCAGGAGAAAGACTGAGCAGAAAGAGCACGGCGCCTCACAGAACAAAAAACTGCTAGGAAATCCTTCCAGACTCTTGATACACCAGAACAAGGAAGAAGCTGAAAACATACAGATTCAAACCAGATGTCCAAGCAGGTAACCTGTGACAGACCATACTCTCTTCAGCCTACTCACTCATCCAAAAAATTGTAGAAAAGCATGTTTCTACAGAGGATATGGAAAAGAATTAAACTGATTCAGCCACTCTAGCACAACCTCAACAGCCTTGTGGATGACTCGGAGTGTTTAGAGAAATGCTTTCACAATCAGAAGGTCTGCAGTAAGTTCATCTGTGCCTCTAGAACCGGTCTGGCTCTGGACCAGAATACTCACTTCTTGTACTGTTTAATACAAAGACATGAATATTGGTCTATATTCAGATAGATGCACAGCCCTAGTTCTTAGGGGAGGTCAAAAACAAACCAACCAACCTCAGGAAACATTAAGCTACATCTTCCATTCAACAAGCCAATAACTTAAATATCTTAACTTATCAGTAATGTTCAAAAATCTGAGCAGGTAAGCCAAAACCTACTACATCTGGTATTTAGAGCAATAATTTTGGAAATGGACTGTTAACTATAGAGAAGACAGAATTCCCTAAGACTCTAGCTGTTGACAAGCATTTTGTAACAAATGCTAAATGTACAGATGGAAGCCTGGTATATTTTTATCAGTATTTTGAACTCCAGAACACCTTAAAGCTTTACCATAGACAGCTGATGTCGATTTTTCATTAATTACAAAATATTTTAAAAACATAGTAGAGAAAACCACAAATTAACAAAGAATAGCACCTTGTTCTGAAACTTAATCCACTGGGATTCTGGTGAAGTACAGATGTTTCCATATCTCAAACAGATCTTCACATTGGAATCAACTGCCTTGAAAGTAAATGATCAAAAAAAAAAAAAAAAGCAACCAACCAACCAACAGTTCTTCCTCTACAGCACTAGGATTACCTACATCTTGTACTCCTGAGTAAAGGTGTTGAGACATCTTAAGTTCAGAATGAGCTTGCATCTATTCCTTTTCTTTACAAGGGAAGAGGATTTTTGGACTTAAGTAGACTGACTTGATTGCTCTCAGCCTATTCAACATTCATTTCCTGCCTACAGAAAAAAGACCCCTGAAAAGTATCGGGGGGGGGGGGGGACAGACCAGAGAATGACAAGGTGGAAAACAAAATCAAATAACCTACATATGTTTGAGATCCATCTATGAGAAAAGAACAAGGCAAAACATGCCAGCATTTTTATTTTCCCAAAGAAAAGTCAAGAGTGCAATAAGATGGATTAGATCAACCTGAGCATTCTTTTGAAAAACGACAGGGAAGCAAGAAAACAAGCATCACAGGCAGTTATTACTTCCCTAAGAAAAGGTGTGGATAGCTGCACTTAGATACTACATATCAACAGAAATGAACAGGAAGGAAGAAAAACTGAAGCTCTTTATCAACATTTATCCCCATATAAATATTTTAGGTCATTATATAATACTGATAATTGGAACATAAAGCTAAAACTTGGACTCAAACAAGTAACACTTGACTATGTGACATCTAGATGATAAGAGATAATGGATGAGGGTTAAAGAACTTGATTCACGTGCACAATCTGATTACTGTCAATAGACAAGTTCCTCTGGAAGAAGATACACAGGATTATACATAATTCACCAAAAATCAGACTGACAAAATTACTGTCTGTAAAAAACAATGGATGTCTAAGTTCACAAATCATGTACTGCAGCAATGATCATGACTACTTATTGTCCAAGAAAAATATGAGTGCAAGTGGAGCCAAGTCTGAGCTTGACAGCTTGACGGATCACGAAGAGACAAGAAAGTGACATTTGAAAAGTATTTTAGGCATGTAAATTTGTAAGGATCTCTCCCTACACATTATGTGAGACAGACTCAAAGAATAAATGCACAGTAAATGAATATTAAACTTACACAAAGGAAAGAGTTGGACAACAAACTGATTTCACACACAAGAAAGAAAGAAAGAAAGAAAGAAAAGCATTATGTAAAGCAATAAAGGAAGCACGGAAATTGCATAAGCATAGACTTTGGAATTCCACAGCCAGAAGAGGCACCAAGAAGTCAAAGACCTTAACGAAGGACATCCTGTTGTTCTGAGTAAATACAGATTTAAGCCTGTTTTCAGGACCAGGAAAACTCAGAAAGGGAGAAAGCAAGAAATTAACATAGCTATAAGGGAAAACAGCAGGCACAATTAAAATGATACTCAGATTTTGACAGCTAATGGAGCGGAGATTAAGTATGCATTCATGTTCACTGATTAGTAAAGATATTTGATTCAGTTTTAAGGGAAGCACTGTACAAAGCGAGAACACATCCAGCACTATATATAATGGTAAGTGCAAAAGAAGATTGGAAAACTTGTAATGTGGTGAGGATTGGCAAAACAAACAAGCAAACAGTGAAATAAAACCTGATTCTCTCAAAGTTTAGTATAAAATAAAGAAATACACTGCTATTCATCTTCACCTTCAACTGGAATATTAGTGGTGTTAAAGGACAAACCCAAAGATTTAAGCTCTTCTGTTTGTGGATATGACATTACCAGACCAGAAGACTGTTTTGAAAAAATCATGATACTGTTAACCATTTATGAAGCTTTACAAAAAATGATAGTGGCTTGCAATGAATTCTGGAAAGTGAAGTAGGTATGTTTAGAAAAGAGAAAGCAGCAGCAGTAATAAAAGTGTTTAACACACAGAGCTTTCTACTTGCTCCTAAAATGCCTGATCAATGCTGACTAAGGAACAAAGATGGATAAAATCTAAAGGAAAACTACTGTAGTTAACCATTGCACAAAATATGCAGAAGACAGAATAAAAACCATCACATTTTGGATCAAAGTGAAAATATACTAGTAATATATATAGTTAGATGACAATGGAAAGGTAATTCAGCTAAATGAAGGCAATATAAGAAATAAGTAGTACCAGAGTTCTTCGGAAAGAGAGGATATGTAAAGTAAAATGATTTTAGGTCAAAACTGGAGGAGAGCAGAATATAAAAATCAAACTATGGGCACTGAAACACTTGAAAAATTCTTTATGATACATGAATAGAGAACTAAAAGAGTTGCCTGAATACCAAACAGCCAACAGTAATGACTTAGATAGCTAAAGGTGGGAGAAATGGTAATGATGCTGTACTACTCAGAGTGAGCTAAAGTGTAGTAAAAGAATGAGAAAAAATAATGAAAAAAACACATGGCTATATTTTTTTTGATCTGTAATTTAAAAATTCTAATATGATTAAGAGACCAAAAATTAAATCAAGTTAATTTAAGCAAATGTTAAATAAAAACTTAGACAATTTTTAGTATAAATACAGAATTCTGAAATGACCCCAATTATATTTATAAAGATACTGAAATACAGAAACTAACTGTAAAATCCAAAAGTTCCAAGTTTATGTTCATGTATTTTAGTAAGCAGAAGGAGGAGCTTGGAAAAAAAGTTGTTTCAGTAAGTGTAGGTATATAGATGAAACATCAAATGTTCTGAACATCCCTCATTGATCATATTTTGACTATTGCATTTGAAAAGCTATTTTCAGCTAATGAAGATTAGGAAGAGTTCAGTATTTTTTGCATAAAACTGACTTACCAACACTTAAATCACCATTTAATTACCAAGAACCCAAATTTATTTTTCTTCTATGAATCCTAAATTTAACTCTGAGAACCATTTTCAAAACAGCTTCAAGATTTCTAATACTTCTCTGCCAAAAACAAACCAACCAACCAAAACTCCAACAAATGAAAAAAAAATCAACTAGTGTTTGAGGATAATGGTTATAAACTCGAGAATTTCTACCAACTCAATTCCTACTAGCTTAGAATTTGTAAATTTAAGAAATTGCTCTTTCCCAGTACGCTATTAATCTCTACCATTTCTACGTTCATGCCATCACTATACTATCCCATACTATCTCTTTCGATACATAATTCTGCACTTTTTTCCTTCTGTTTAAAAACTCTTTTCTGTTCTTTTCTGTTTTCATCTTTACAGAAATGTCTAATCTGCTGCCACTATAGCAGAACAGACTGGAATGATAACCTCAGGAAACTGAACAAACAACTGGCAGTAAAATAAAAACAAACCAAGAAGAATTTTTAAAAAGATAATGTGAACAGTGAAGAGAGGGAGCACAACACACTCAATAGCCATTCTATTGATGCTAAAGCTGTAAACCCCGATTTGAAAGACAGATATAACCATATCTACCCTGCCAGCCAAGTATCTCCATTCTATGTCAGGAAGCTCCCATAATGCTTCCTCTGTTTTGATACAGTCACAGCTGCAATACAAAATAAATGACTTCCAGTAGTGGGGTCAAATAAATGCTTTAAGTAAGATGTTCTGAAAAATCTGGATTCTTGGCATTAAGAGTTATTTTTAGTTTTGGTGTTACGTTTCTGACATGCTTTCGGCGGTATTTCACTACAGAGTGGTACTGTGTGTTGTAGGGCTCAAAAATAGAGCTTGGCGAGTATCCAAGTCTCTTATTAGTAAACCTTACTGCAGCTACAGCGGTTCTACTTCACACTTGCTTAAAAACATTTATCAGAACCATCTGTCCTTATCTATCACAATTACTTACATTTATATAATTAATGAACATATAATGAATTAGAATTCTGTGCAATTTTAAATGTTTATAGATCTAAACATGGTACTTGTTGCTGCTCTAGATCAGCAACAGTCTGTGGCAGTTTAGGGTGAAGATAAAACAGAAGTGTTAAGTGCTTAAAAAAAACCCACACACACACAACCTATAGTACTCTGAACATACTCCTCACTGGAAAAGGTAACATATTATCAAGAATTATTTTTTATGCTTACCTTCAGTACACTTGAACCGTGTTTACAAGTTCATATACTAGCAAAAATGAGAGCTTACCTTTTTTTGTTGTTAACTTTATTTAGGAAATTATGGTTAGGGAATCTATTCATTAACATTTCAACAATATTTATCATTTATCACTAACACTGCAATTGCCCAACTTGTCCCAAAATCAAGTTACATAAAAAAGAAAACAAAAGACAAATGGAAAGAGCTCCTAAAAAATCTCATCTCTATAATAACAATCTTATTAATAATATATCCGAATATATCTTTATACACTGGAAAGACATTTCAGTGTGTAAGAAGATTAAGAAACTGAGCAGAAAACTGGCTATCGGTTTTTAAGAAACTCATCAGGTCACCTTTTCACATTTTCACTTAATAAAAAACATAAATTAGCAACATATATTCTAATCTAGCTTTCCTCTATTTCAGTCATAAATTTTCACCTGAAATTCTATTTATGGAAGTTGCTGCATGTTACGGCAAACATGCTGAAATGTGAAACCTCCTTCAGATAACAGTACATTTTGGACTCTCTTTCACCTCAAAATGCTCATCCAGAGTAAGGAGGAAGCACTTACACAAAGCAACTTCTCTTACATTTTTTACGTCATTTCATTACTAATAGAGTACATCATGCCCTCTAGTGGGAAGATAAAAAAGCCTTGCGAATAAAAAAAACCTAACTGAAACAAACTCACAACATTTCTAACTTAATGAAATTTGCCCTATGCTTCTTTTGGCATGGTCCCGATTTTCATAATCCAGCGTGTTGGTGGTTGTTTTCTGTTTGTTTGTTTGTTTTTTAATTGAAAGATCACCATTCTTTTCTCTTGCTAAGGTTTTCCTTTCCATTTCACATATTAGTTTTCTTTATAAAAAGAAACGTGGAATCTCTTTATCCGTTCGCCTACACCTATCTTTTCTAAATACTTATCTTCCTGCTTATCCAAACATTTTATGATAGCTGTGATTTAGTGTCCTACTATATTTAAACAAAAGGAAAAAGATTGAGTAATTCAAGATACCCATGTTAGTATATCTTCATTTTTCTTCCTTTTAAAGGATTTGATACCCGCCATATCCAGTTCAAAATATTAAATTATTTTTTAAATTACCTTAACAAAATCTCTATCAGTTTTCTCCTTCCATTCTTCTCCAAATACAGCAGAAAATGATCCTAAAGCTTTAAGCATAAAAAGCAGAATTCAGTAAAAAAAAATTGAACATTTTGTCTTTTTACTAATCCACAAACTAAATAAAGATTCAACAACACTACAGACTATTCCAGTGTCTCCTTCTCCTTAAAAGAATCCTGTATTAAATTGTATAATATTGCTGAAATTTCTGTAGTAATTAACTACTACTGGAATTTTACAGTTTTAATAGAGAACAACCAGAACGAAAGAATGGACTACTTTGGGAACCCTATAAATAAATAAATGAAATGAAATGAAAAACTATGGGAAACTTTTCCAGAGCTCTTTTCAAGGAGACATGATGACTGCTCAATTTTCAACCTCACGTCAACAACTAGTTTCCATGTGCAAACACTGCCTTAATAGTTAAGCGAAGTCCCATTAATGTTTTCCAAAAAACAGAAGAGTAGCAGTGATAGTTTGACAGCACTCAACTGAAAGTCAATATTTAAACAGGAAGCGTAATGAGTGTTCTTGGATTTTTGATGGAGCCACCACCAAAGCTTTTCTAATCATTACTGCTTGAAAGCAGCAAGGATAAGATTCAGTCTATCTAAAACTAAGCTTTGTCTTGCAGTAGTTCTGTAATGAACTAATGACAGGTAAAGTTATACTTAAATATTTTGGTTCCCAATGTTTTATTGTTTTGAGCAAAATGCAAAAAATCTGATTTCCAAGACTACATCAGCTTTCAGCTCTTACAGAAACCAAACCAAGACTTATGCAGCATTTCAAATTGTAGATACCAGATACTCCTCAAACCCCTGGGACTGTCCTACTGCATACAATGTAATTGTCATCTCAAACTATTTGGGGCAGGTGGGGAGGGGAGGAGCTGAAAACGTTTTTCTTGTTACCTAGAAACACTGCATTATAAATATTATTACTAACAATGATAACACCTTAATTATAGACAAGCCAAATCTAAAACACACATTACATTTAAATAAAATTAATCAGCTATCATTTTTTTACACCTGAAATTATCATGACAGTATTTTCATACTTAGTTTGCTAATTACAAATTTCATTTAATCACCAAACTTGACAATTTACCTTTTATAGCACAAAAGCACATAAGTATTTCAAATTGAAAAATTAAAATCCATGCTGCAAAAATACGTAAGCATCCCCCTTTTCTTTTCCCAGTTTGTCTTAATTAGTCTTCCTAATGCTGCTGGGACACACTCTGGATTTATCCAGAAGACAATCTCTAGAGGTATCGAGTAAGATAAAAATGAAGGTTTCCCCAGAGAAAGAAAAGAGCAAGCCCATTACATGCTTGTCACTCCTTTTGTCACTATTGTCACTCAAATAGTTTTCAATGTAAGAAATACAGATAGGGGCCAGCTATGAACAAGCCTGTGCTCTGAGTCCAATTTAAGAACTTGAAAAAACACCATCTACCTTTGCAATGTCCAGAAGATCATGAAATAATAACACAAATTTAATTATTTACAAATTTCTAAATCCATAAAAGGATTCCATCAAAGGAATGGTGAGTGATGGCAAACAAAAAATCTAGAGAGCAAGCATCCTTGGAATTACTAACATGGTGGGCTATGTTTCACTTTAGCTTCCCTTCAGATATTTTTCTTTGCAAGTTCCTGTGACTGGGGTAGATGCAGATCCTAAATGATCAATATCTAACAGTAACTGAAGGGCATGGACACAAGTCACAAACATAAGTGAGAAGTCAGAAGACACTAATGCAATATTGAGGGGGAGGGGAGCTACAAATCATTATGTAAAAAAGTTCATTTAAACAATATAAAAACAGTGTACAATGTCTAGCATAGATTCTTCCCCAGAATTTTACAACAGAAACTCTGACATACCATACTATGTTTGTGCTTACACATGCAAAGCAGATTTACACTCAACAAATACATATGATCATCTGTAGTAGCAGACAAACATATTTAGCTAAAAATGTTCATTTCAGCTATTTCTTATTGTAAAACTAAAAAAAAAAAAATCAGTACATAAAACCAGTAAATAATTCCTCCCCCTCACCATGAGGTAGGAGATATGCTTTTATGAGTTTTAGGATGGTTTGGGGTTACCTTCTTTTTTTTTTTTTTTCTTCCCCTCTCGTTGACAGAAAGACAGACAAGTAATTAACAAGGAACACCTTGGCATGGAGGCCACACTGAACAGCTCAAACAGAAGAATTTATTTCACATAGTAAAGTATTTTGATGGGATAGACTATCTTTAAAAAATGAAGCGCTAACAAATCAAGTATTTCTTATCCCTTGAGTTTTGTTTTCTGAATTTCACTGCAGTTAAATGCAAAGAGCCAGGATAAGATCTTAATGGGTCAGTTTACAGACTGCCCTTTTTTTAATTTTTAATTTGTGATTGCCACTAGAAAAGAAATATGAAAAATCAGTATGTTCCTACGAATTTAGAAGGAAGCAGTAGCACAGTACAAGCAATGGAATGCTGTAAATTTGAGCAACTTGAACAATTTAACTGTACCACTACAAAACTAATTCTAAATTTTCATTAAAATGTTAAATAACCCTGCTTTAAATTACCTAACTGAAAAGTTATTTGTAATGTTCAATGTCTGATATAAACAATACTTGTGGAAGAGGTAAAAATGAAAACTAGATACAGGCATGTTACAGTGCAATATATTACAAATGTTTTGGTTATTAAGGATTGTGAACGATGCAACAAACAGGTATTGACTCTGTTGCAAAAATGTTGTCACATACTTACTGTCATCAAACACCCCAGCATTAGCAAGCAGTAATGTGATGATTTTAGGGTCCTTTTCAAGCTGCATGACATGCTTGCTTTCATTTGAAAGAAGAGTACATACATTAATTGCAAAATCCACTTCATTTGGGAGTCCAGATAACAGTGAAAGCACCAATTTATTATAGTCATTTGGTGAATTAAAGTCCATAGACAGCCCATAGCTTTGACGAAGGTAATCTAAATAAGAAAAAAATAATTAAAACAATGTTTTCACAGCTAAACTAATTAATATTCAAACTATATATTGTGCAATGTTATTATGAATGATTATTTTTAAATTAGTTTATTAATAAGGTATTGCTTTTACAGTATTCAATTTATTTTTCCATTTGTCTTTGGCCAAAATGTTGAACACATTCTACCTAGTTGTGTACCTTTCTAGTTAGATATTAATTCCTTCAACATCTCCAGAATGCAAAACTGCAATATGTTCTTCCAACGAAAAGCTTTGAAAATGCAAACTTTAATTAAAGCAGGATATCATTTGGAGTCACTTTCTACACAACAAATTACACATCCCTTCCACAGAGTCCACGAGATTCCGATGTGTTTATTGGTTCTTTTCAAGATTGATACTTTGGTCTGTAAATTACAATGGGGTTGATTCTGGCTTCTTATGCATGAGCTTTGTTCCTCAGATTTTAAAGCTTAATTAATCATATGCTCAACTCAGATATTTGGCTCTGCAGAGAGATGACTGATATGATGGAAACAAAATCTGTAAATTTTCAAGGTACCTTGTTTCAAGAGCAGTAACTTTTGAGCCCTGCTAATTAGAAAGAAACATTCGGAAAGAAGTGCAATAGCTTATGCATACTCATATTAATTTTATTTTGGCTCACAATAGAAAGGTTTTTGAAGTATTAAGTTAACAATTTGAGTGACCTATACATTTGATGGTTTTAATATTATTGTGAACTTATTAATACACTGTAGCTTGTTCCAATATATATATGGAAAAAAATCAAAACTTTTTTTCCTCAAAAATTTACCTGACACACTGTGTTGCTGGTAGTTATAAGAAGATGGAATTGCACCAATGGGAAGTTGTGGCTTTGGATTGCCTGGTTGTACCTCATCATCCTCCTCCCCAAAATGATGGACTTTTTCATACTTTTCTAGATAACTGGAATAAAAAATAATAATAAATAAAAAATAGCATAGGTTTTAACATACATAGTATAACTAAATCCTTCATATCCCTCAAGAGATGAGCTGCCAAAAGAAACAAATCGTACAAACATGAAGATTTACTGGAAACAATAGTCAAAGTGGCATAAAACATAAAACGTGAGTCAGACTGACAATAGGTGATACAGAGGATGCAGATATGTGGAATTACGGATTTATATTTCCACTTTCTTCACATTTTTCAACAGCATTTCCTAGCTAAATCACAACCCATTAAGCTCTCTTGTGACTAAGTCCATTTTTTTTTCCAAATCAGATTTTGCGTTAGCTTCCCCAGACAAGTCTGCAAGTCAAAGCATTGTAAAAGTTACTCTGTACAGTTTACCAATATACTTATTGAGGTCAAGTCCAGAAAAACATTTCCTTCCTTCCTCCTGACCTAAAGAAGAATATATCAAATCCTAGCTATTACACAAGAGTAAGAGAGTGTAGATATACTGAAGGCAGTAATTCAAGGTCAGAAATTCTGAGCCACAGCTGCAACTAATGACTATTGGAAATCCCTTTAAACCTTTTCAGAAAAAAAAAAAAAGGTTGATATACTGTACACAGTGGCAGATTATCCCAGTGTTCTGCAAGCACAGAAGCTATATATACACACCAAAATCAAACAGTTAATCACCTTGGTAAATTAATTATCTCAACGTAGGTGGTTTTTTTCATTACAAACTATGACTTTCAGAACTTGGTGCATGCCAACATATAAAGAAAGGCAACTTAAAAGGCCCAGGGTAGCCTTAACTCTACACAGATGTATTAGATGCAACACCCCTCCTGAAATTATTCCAAGATCACAAAGTTGCATACACTTACAAACTTTCTCCCTGTGGAAAAACTGACACCATCCAGTCAATTAAATCTTACTCAAAACACTACATAATCAGGAAATAATTCACGACAGTTATCTTTCCATTTGTATATGCCAGAAATATTTAGTATCTTAGGAGAAAAAAAAGCTTTTGATACAATTTTCGTATCATGCACTGACCAGCATCTCTTCCCTTTTCTGATTGTTCTGAAACCAGAACGTATTTCAGTAACCATGAACTGAAAAAATACCTGTGGCTTATGTATTCTGACAGGTTAAATCCCCATGTGTATGCATTAGTTGTTGGTATTTTAAGATAAACTTAGCAGTGGCTTCTAAAATCAGGAGAGAGAACACAGTTGCGCAGCATCCTGAACTACGTGCAAGTCTAAAACCTCTTAGGATCACAATATTTTAAATTTATTGTGGTCCAAAATGAAACTTGGGAACAATTAAAATACTTTCAGTTGAACATTGGTCACTGCAGAAGTCTAGTGTTTGTTTGGTCTCCTACCAGCATTTGTGTGGAGGCTCTTCCAAACAGCCCAGTAAATCGCTGAGTGTCATCATCATCACTGACTGAAGGAGTTTGTATTGCAATTGAGAGACCAATATTGAAAGATGGTTTCATAAAACTAGCCTTACTTCTGATACCAAGTCAAAGGGAAACCTAAAAATCCAGATGTGATCTTTCTCACACATACACAAAAGCATGCTGTGCCTTGTTCTCCTCTGAGATCATCAAAAGCTGCTGAAATCACAGAAAAGACCCACCAAAGGAAAGACAGGAGCATCAAAAAGTCCTTGATCAGACTAATCAAATTCATGATAAGTCCCATCAATTTAAACTGAGCCTACATGCATGTGTTTCTATAACCAGGACCTAAAGGAGTAGCTCAGTGACTGCTTGACGTTCCCTCCTGACCATCCCATCTCTCACTCTTCAGTGAGCTCATTCAGCAAATGAAGAGGATTATAGGTTGGTTTTCCACTGATCTATCGAACTGATAGGGGTCAGATGAACGCTAGAGCTGATGCAGGGGCACTAGCAGGTATACATGGCTGGAGATGGCAAGATGATGATGTGCATGTGCCGTTTCAGCGATGGCAGAAGCTAGAGTGCCTTAGCTTGTCTAATATGACTTCAGAAGTGCTGTGGCTGGATCTAATTTCCTCATATGTTGGCCTGAGTCAAAGCTTGAGCTTTACATAAAACACTTTAATTACTGAATGTCAGATTGCATAAGAATAAGTAAAAATCCCTACACAGGAACACATATAGTACTCCAAATAGAGAAAATCTACCAAATCTACCACCATCCTAAAATAAAAATACTGAACCTTATACTTTATATTAAATCCATGTCCCAGCAGACCTAACCACCATGAATATCCTAGATGTGCTCCTCTGCTAATACCTACTTTATTAAAATGTGTTGAAACAGTTCTGTCAAACATAGGCACTCTGAAATCTTAAGAATCAAGTCCCCTTCTTCCCTCTGAAAGCAAATGATTACATTGATTCCCACTCTATTTGACTAAGAAATTTGGGGAGGTTAGAAAAATCTTAGGGGTGAGTATAAATTAGAAGACCTTTGCAAACTATACTGATTTTACTTTTTTTTCTGGCGTTGACAACTCTTACAAAGTTATCACAAATGTCTTATTCAATAAATGTTTCATAGAAAAACTGGATTGGAATCAACCTAAAGTGATGATCTACATTTTCCCTATGTCAAAGCATGTACCAGCTTCAACCCCTTAAATTCTCAGCTCCTCTAGTTGTCATTTGATTTACTGAAGTTCCACCCCTTCAAAGAGCTCTCCCTCTTTCCTATCTCACCCCAAACTAATCTTCTAATCTGCTGAGAAAAATAAAGTCCCAAAGGCTAAAATGTTGTGGTTTTTGTCTTCCCTATCACAAACAGAAAGTCTTTCCCTACACCTACCCCATACACTTATCCCTTTTAAAGCACTGCCAGTTTACCGGGGGGACATTTTGCTGTTTCTGAATCCATGGAGTTTAACAACCCTATTACTGAATTTCAGCTACAATAACCAGACCATAATAGACTGACTTAGAGTGATTCCTTAATGCTACATAAGTACTGACTGCTCACAGACAAGTGTACAGACCTCAATCCTCCAAACCCTCCGTTCGTTTACTGCAGAGAAAAAGAATGACCTGGAATTTTAGTGAAGAGAAGCAGCTTTGTAAATTAGCTTATAAATGAGCTTTACTAGTCTTAAATTCTAATCTTACCAGTCTGGCACACAGCGACTGTACAAGCAGCAGAACAGTTCTCATAAAGACAGGTCTTGCTTTAAAGACATAAGAAATTTAAGTATAATAAATGGAGCTTTTTTATTACTGAAAAACGGATGTGCAAAAGCTCATAAATTATAATCAAGTAGTTACAAAAAGCTAATCTCATGTTTCAAAACAACTTAGACCTGTACCTATAGACCTGACATGCATACTCTGAACTCAGAAAATGTTTTTTTTGTGTGTGTTTGTTTGTTAAGATATTTAGAATGTTTCCTTAATTTAGCAAAGTCACAGGCAGTTCATATCAACAGCACCAATCTTGATCTTTCAATCTTCCCGTCTTTTAATTTCAACACCAACTGACTGACTGGGCCCTGAAAGAGAAAGATGCAGCCAATATGTGCAAAAAAGGACCAAAGCAACTAACTAAATGAAGGACCAGAAGGAAACTACTAATAAAACAAGCAATGTATACAGGGTATAAAAGTTTCAATGGCATCTGGGACAAAAACTAAGTAGCACTTTGAAGCCTTGGTGATCATGGGACAACGATGGAAACCAGGTTCTGTACTCACACTAAAAGGCACTCCATACTGTCAGCGTGGCGCCTTAAATGGACATCAGCCCAGCACACACACGATCCAAAAGATTCAAGAAACTGAAATGCGATGGCCTTTTACAGCCCCTACCTCCTCCTTTCAGCTCGGACATGCCTCTGTTCTGAGAGGGCTAACTTTTTTATTTAACGCCTGGTGAATACCTAGAACTAATGGATATGCAAAGTACTTAAATACGTTAAAATACATGGGCAACCAAAGACATGTGAAGGCTGGCTGTTTTTAAAGGACAAGTCATTTGAATGCTTTCTGAAAACTTGGTTCCTCTAAGGATCCTTTGAGTTGGAAATAAAGAGATACCACCTTTTGGAAAAAATCAGATTCACCTATTAGACATTCTGTTGCTATGACAACTTCAATAAGTCATTTGGTTTCATTCAGGTCCATGAGAAAATAAATTCTCTGAAGATGGCCAATATTTTTATACATTAAAAATACTTCCTTAAATAACAACCATAGATTTTCATTCACTGAAGTTAGCTTCAGGCTTGTTTTCAAATGTTTGGAAAAAATACTAATAAAAGGAAGCCACTACATGCATCTAGTGGCATGCAGAATTTACTATTGGCAGGGTCATGAAGGGGCTTAGAGTATGCCACCATCTCTCAAGCTATCTGGTGCCTTTTGCTTCTTGAAAAATTGGAGAATATGAATAAAAAAGCATCTAGACTTTTTTCACTCGGAGACGACAGTAATCTAAATTCAGAGTCTGCCACATACTTCCTTAGTACTGGTCAACCTATTTTATGTATCATTATGAAGCACCTGACTTATTTGGGTATTTCAAGTCCCTATTATTACTCCCTCCCAGTAACTTTGCCAGATAATGTGTGGCAAAACAGTGAAGATGGCATCAACCATTATAGACCAACAATGAATTTATTAGCTTTGCGTCCAGCTAAAGGAAAAGCAAGTACTATTCCCATCAGAGATCTCCTCCTGGCCTTTCCTCATTAACTTGTGGTGCCAGTCGAAGGCTGCAACCATTTTAAAAGATGACATCTTCACCAGGCAATCCATTCTTGTGCTCTACCATGGATCTTTGCCTCCTACTTGAAAATCTGATCCATTTATGAGTCTTACTAGCAGGCAGTATTCTGATCACAGAGGAGGCTGCTTCTCAGCAGGGCCGGAGGGCTCACGCTCAGTTCACCCCCCGCTAGTGCACACGGTGAAGACTGGTGCCACGCTCCGGATGGAAACTTATGCTTCAGCCTTAACGAGTCCGCTGCTGCAGCCGCCTCATATAACGTCTAACTCGTTTACTCATCCCATGGAAGTTCCTTCACAGAGCCCCCGCCTCGCGAGTTAAGCAAACTACTTCCTGGAAATGCCTCAGCCAACAGCAGGCTTCAAGGCTCCGCTCACCCTTTTAATAAACACCAAGCAGCTGCCTCACGCGGCTGTGCTTGATTCCGTCCCTATCCGTGTTTCGACAGTGCCATCAGCAATCTCTTCAGGGCTTTCTCCCCTGCCTCCAAGGGTACCATGAATTCCAATTTAAGTTACATCCAATTATTGTCAGAACTGATGCTCGCAGCTGAATCCTTCAAAATAATGCTCGTGTTGTTTTCCATCTTCACGTTGTTGCCTCAGTAACACAGCCACCGAGCACCTCGCACACACAGCGGCACCCAGTGAAACATCCCACCTGTAGCACCACTCAGTGGCACTCTTTGATGTCTGGGCTATTATGACTGCCTGATTAGACTGGCTGACAAATCAAGATGAATAGGATGCCAGATGAATAGGAAACTCCATCAGCTGTGTGTTTCTAACACCTGGCCTGCCAGCAGAGAGCTGCCCTCCGGCCTGGGCCGGCCCCTTGCCCGCTCTGTGCCCACGCAGCCCCAGACAAAACAGCCCGCCTCGCTCCAGGGACCCCACAGCTCCAGTCTCCACCTTGGCACCCCCCCCCCATTGACACCTCAGCAAACTGCGAGCAAACTTGGAAGGCCCCGTTCAGATGAAACGGAGTCTCAGGCTTTCTAACAGATCCACGTGCAAACAAATTGCAGCGCATGCAATCTTTAAGTGTGTTAACGTTTTGTAACGCAGGTTATGCAAGATTACATGACAGATGGTCCACTTTGTGGTTTGCTTGAAATTTGGTTAAGAAATCCTATCAAGAAGCCTTTGCAGAAAGAGAAAACTGTATACATGCCTTCTTAACGAGCTTCGGAATCTGATACAGCAAGATCCTTTATCTATTGTTACAGAAAGAGGGGGAGAATTCGTGAGCAATTTTGAAAGTTTCACTTTATTAGACATTACAACAACAAGAAAAAGACAGTATGCAATGCTTTAAAGTTCAAAAAAAAATCACTCAAATCACTGAAAATATGTTCTTAATAAACATGAAAACAAGTGGAAAGAAATTAAGATATTACGTTATGCTTTAATATTAATAATGCTCTAATTTAGAAGGAAAATAATAAAAGACATATGCCAGCCAACTGAAGTATGCGTGCTGGAGTGCAAATGCAAGAGACTGGGGCAGCTGCGGCAGGGAGGGAACAAAACAGAACCGAAAAGAAGCCTCTGAAGCAACCACACAACCAGGAACTCCAACAGACTGTGGACAAATGCCCTACAGAACTGAGAGCTGGAGAAGATGACAGATATTTTGACTTTCTCAAGTTATGAGGAACTAACTCTGTTTTGTTAAAGAAGGGGGAGGAGGAGGAAGGAAGTACTAAAAGAAAAGGCAAAAGCTTCATTCACCAGGAGGACATGCTAGCCAAAACAGCAGCAGAAGGCAAAAATCAGACCTCCTGCTACTTCTACATTCCTTTAACTTTTCTCTAACTCTCCGCAAACCCTGACACCCCTGTGGTCAGACCTGGCAGAAGGACTGCATGGGCAAGTCTCTGCATAGCAACAGCAGTGGCCCGGTAGACAAAGTTTTCACAGTTAAGCAACTGCATTCTGGTCTACTGTGCTGTAACCAACACCAAAATGTCTCAACACTTGCTTTTTTGAAATGAAGATCCCTCACTTCCAGGTTTGCTTTCATTTATTTTTAAATCTAAATCAAAATGAGCCTTCTTGTGAGCCAAGGCTGCAGTCCCCAGCCCTCTTCCAGGACTAATCCTACTGTGTTCTCACTGCTTGCCAAAAGCAGTTCTCCACCAGCACCACCTCTCACCACTTCAGCAGCTGTTTCATCAGATCCTATAGGCTCCACATCCAGCAATATCTGAGCTGCGCCATTATTAGTAGCATTAATTCTCCAGACTACATCTGGGAATTAACTTTCCAACAACTATGTACTCATCTTACTAATTTTGTCGTAGTTCTGCTGCCACCTAGGCTGACAGCTCATCAAGCCTGTCAAGTATGACAGTAACCTGGGTTTAGCTCTTCAAGCAAAATATCAGAATCCTCGAGATTTATTTTCTTTTCTACATGCATAACATGCTTGCAAATTCTAGAACTCCCCCCGATTTTCTCTGGTTTGAAAAACAATCAGTCTGCAGCACTACTGAGATTTCCTGACAGCGCCTGCCTCTGAACAGCAAAGATGTGCTAATACAAGTTGTACCACCTGGAAGGAACCAGGAGATTAAAACTAAACAGTGTGTGACTGCACAAGGCAGGTCACAATAACGCAACGTCACCCACACCAGTCATCTTGTTTCAGGCAACTACGGACCAGCAGCTGTATACAGCACAGCCTGAAATCCCGAATGTCACCACGTTATGACTGCCACACAGAAACACCCAGGTGTTCCAGAAGTATTTCTGGAGACAAGCAACTATGGCCATAAACACTTTTCAATACAAACACGTATTCACTCTTTTAAAGCAGATTGTGTACAAACTCACGTAACTTTCAGTACTGTGAATATAAGTAGTTGTGATGTTGACCGGAGGACCTACTGACTTTATACATCTATATAAGTAACAAACATTTAATTAACTAAATGAAGAAAATTATATGATGTATAAACAAGGTCTAAATCTATTTGCCAACTGCTACTCATGTCTATCATTTAGCTATTATGAAATTCAAATTACACGAAAATATTTTTGCTTTTTTTCCCCCAGTGCAGAAGGAGGAAAAGAAACGACGCGTCTAACAGCAATCCAACTCTTTCTTATGACATTCTGTCAGTGCCTTGTCTGAAGAGTTGTTCTTACTGAAGAGGAAGTTTCTATGGTAATTCAGTCTTAACTTTTTCCCCAAAATTTAGGATGCAAACTACCCACAATTATGGAAGAGATTTCCCTGTTGTCTTTAGCTCATAGTTTCATTACCAAGTACATCGTTTCGTTATGTAAATAGAGAGTCAGTATTTGCACAACAAAACTAGGACCCCATTCTCTTGTGCACTTTTCATTAAATGTTTTAAGAAAAAAAAAAAAAGTCTTGGTATGTTTTTCCCCCACTATGTCAGAAGGAAATGTCTTAATTTTCTGCTTGCTAGCCATTGCAGAGAATTTATTTACACAGAAATAACGCCCTAGAAATAGTTTATCCTATGAAGAATTTTCAGTTGAGTTTCTCTCAAACCAGTATAAATAACACTGATATCTACAATATTACAGGAGGTAATAGTTCCTCATATTGTCTTGGCTACCCAGAATAAATTTCTCTGTAAAGGCGTAATCTAGCAAAACATCACACTATATGAATGTTCTCGTGTCACATACTTAGAATTATGCACTTACTCAAAGCACTTTGCCAAATTGGAATGTTTAGATTCCTTACTTCTTTTCAACTGCAAAGACTTTCCCTGCATGTGTTTCTAATACTTAGGAATATTACACGCTTTTCAGACAAATACTTACTCAATGACTTAAAACACTAAAGTTATCATTCTTCATACTTGCGTATTTCGTTATCCAATACAAACCATTCTGTGACTATAACAATGCCAACATAAATGTTGCTTATGTACGTTATTCAAATGCTCTGTTTCTAGAACAAGACTTTCAAGTCCACACATGGCCAAAGGAGTATCTTCAGTACTGGAAAACCAGCCTTCCTCCCTGGTCCTTCTTCCCCTCTCCTTTTCCTCTCTACACTCCTTGCTACATTCTGGCACTACCTTGACAAGAGGGACAGATCGGCCTCTCGTAGGAAGCCAAGTCACTGAAGGATACTGCACAAGGGAACAGTTAATTGTAGATTTAAATCTCATGGAAACAGCAGTCTAGAAAAAGGCTTTCTGGATTTTCCAGCCACCAGAATAAATTTTTCCACAGTACTTCTTCCAGCCTGTTCAGCAGATGTTAAATAGAACAAAAATAGAATTTACTTGTTTCTAATGCTGAATGAACTGGTTGTTCAGTTTTGGGCCCCTTGCTACAAGAAGGATGTCGAGGTGCTCGAGTGAGTCCAGAGAAGGGCGACGAGGCTGGCGAGGGGTCTGGAGAACAAGTCTTACGAGGAGCGGCTGAGGGAGCTAGGATTGTTCAGCCTGGAGAAGAGAAGGCTCAGGGGCGACCTTATCGCTCTCTATATGTACCTTAAAGGAGGCTGTAGCGAGGTGGGGGTTGGTCTATTCTCCCATGTGCCTGGTGACAGGACGAGGGGGAATGGGCTAAAGTTGCGCCAGGGAAGGTTTAGGTTGGATATTAGGAAGAACTTCTTTACCGAAAGGGTTGTTAGGCATTGGAATGGGCTGCCCAGGGAGGTGATTGAGTCACCATCCCTGGAGGTCTTTAAGAGACGTTTAGATGTGGAACTTAGCGATATGGTTTAGTGGAGGACTTGTTAGTGTTGGGCCAGAGGTTGGACTGGATGATCTTGGAGGTCTCTTCCAACCTAGACGATTCTGTGATTCTGTAAATAATGTCTATAGGTTGGTTTTTTTTTGTTTTTTTTTTTTTTGTTTGTTTGTTTGTTTTTTAAATGAAACAAGTGTCTACAGAACACATTGCTAAACCACTTTTTCCATAACTTCATTGTTAGATTCCCCACATATTCAGCAATTTTAACAGTTGTGTTTTTCTGCCTTCATCTTATGATTTCCTGCAATTAAATCCATTTACAATTTCTCACACTTAGACCACATAATCAAAGCAAACGTACTAGCTTACATGTCCATATTTATGTGGTTAATCAAACAAAAATATGAAAATTAATTAATTCTTGAACATTATTCCAGATGGATCAAATATTCATCAAAAGAAATAAGAACAGAATAAAAGATCTGATTATGAAGATCCTGCTGGGATTCTGCACAATAGGAAGATAAATACTTTAAGTTCTATGTGAAGAGGAAAAAGCTGTCTGGGGAGCCAGTTCCTTCTTTTACCTCAAGATCTTACCAGAAATTAGTTCGTAAGAAAGAATGCAATCTGGCCTGCATAAAAACTTTCAACTTGAAAATATCTGTATGTTTTAAACACAAACACATCCAGACAAACTAAAACAACAAAGACTATTTTAAAGATCTTTTGATCAAGGAGCAACAATATGCTGCTACAGGGCTTGTTAAGCATCCCAGCGTATCCTGAGAACGTAGCATGTACAAATTTAGAGATGATGATAAAGAGGTAGCATATTGATTTAGCTGTCTAAACATGTAAAGGCTACACATCTATACTAGTAAAATAAACAGTGCTGGGAGCATTCCCATGCATGGGAATGAAGTGCTGTACTATTAAATCGTTAGAGAAGGGCCTGATACAAATTTTCCAAGCCAATTAGCTTTCTCTCAAACAATTTAAAGGCACTGTTCAAGAGCTACCCTTGCTCAGGGACCTTTCCTGGAGGTAAACTTGGATATAGCACCCCTGCTTTAGGGCTAAGAGCATGGACATGAGCTATTTTGTGTCAGCTAGCCTCTCCCACGCTTAATTCACTAATAAGTAGTGTTTGTAAGGATAAACACTGAATGCCACACAGACAGCCTCCGACTTAATACAAATTCTGATACAGATTGAGGAAACCTGAAAGACAGATGAAGTGTTACTCCTTAGCAGAAGATTTTAAAATTACCAGTGACATAATGATCATGAAGAATTTATAAGCGTTTTTGGTTTGGCTTGTATAACTGCAAAGACATTAGAGGATACACGCAGATAAAAGGGGAAGAACAAAAGGGTAGAATGAATACAGATAAAGCCCAGAGATCAGATTTCCTGTTGGGAAATATCTGTCTCAGGCATTAAAGATAATCATTGCAAATCGTTTTAAAGGTAGAAGGAAACGAAATTTTGAAGATTTAAAAAACAGAAACAAAACAAAATCCTACTTTTGTTTAACAACTTACTCAACGAAAACGCTCTTGTGAAGCATGTAGTAAAAACACTCAAACCATAACCTTATTTAAAACTGAGCAGGCAGATACTAAGAACGTATTGAGCACATTGTCATCTTTTACAGGAAGGCTAGAAAAATAAAATACAGTATTAATAGCATTCAGATATTAAGTATTAGAAATTGTTTAGAGGATACTGAGTCCCTGCTGGTGGTCTGGGGTTTAGAGGAGATAAGGCCTGATCCTCCACTGTGGATTGACCAGGCTTTTCAAATCCTGAGTAAATCCAGTAAGGCTTATTGTATTCCTATTATTTTGAATGGAAATAATCTGTGGGAAGAGAAGAGCTCTGCAATTAATATATTGCATACCTTTTTAAGAGGTTGAGAGTAAGTACTTAGATAAACTGAGACTGAAAAAAGTTCATTATGGAAAGCAAAAAATTCACATTAGTATAGATCTCTACTAAGCAATAAATAAGAAAGTAAATATTTTTCTAGTTAATAACCTAAATGTTACATTTTTTTCCTCAGAGCCTTCTTGCTGCACTGTACATTAATTGTGAATAGCACTACATGCTACAGGCACTCTGATAATGAAATCAGAAGAAATTGTATATGCTGTTAGGGCACCTACATGAGTAACTTAAGTTCCTCTCACTAAAGAAGACTTGAAGAATCTTCCTTGGCTACAACTTATTTAAGACACACAAGGTGTAGTCCTCCTGTCTCAGTGATGTAATAGTCCAATCAGTATGGAAGAAAAAAAAAACAACAGTTCAGATATTTCAGAGCTGAACAATTTTCTTCCAGTATTAAAATAAAAAAAAAATATATCTATTCCTGAACATTCAATTATAACAAAATTACATCCATTGTAACTAAAGCTACAAGCCTAAATCTAGTCCTTCCTCGATCCCAGACAGTTTCAGTAGAAGTGACGGTCTCCTGTTGACAAGCTGAAGGCAGACAACCTTTCTCAATGCCTTGGACTTCTCAGGCATTCAGCGTTCAGTATTGCTGGCATTGAGATATTCAAACCGTTAGACAGAGAAGGGGGCTAGTGTCCAGGAAAATGCTCTCTGGAACACGCATCCACGGCTAGCCGTCAGGAAAACGTGCCTTGACACTGCTTTCACTTCCACAATCCCAGAAGGAACAACTCTTGCTTGGGTCTGTGCTTCCTCTGCGTGCAGACAGCTGGTACACGACTTAAGATGCCATGGACTGAGGCACTGGCAATGCGCACGTGACATGTCTCTACTGCCCCACCACCGTACACCTCCACCTTTGTCACAAAGGCAATGCAATGATAAAATGAGTACCTCTAATAGATAATAGACACCCTGCTGAAATTAACACAAAGCCTCATGACGTGCTGGTAAGCAGGGGAAGCACTGCAAGTAGTTTTTTCTTTAATTGGAAGTTACATACACAGAACTGGATCACGTGGTGTGCAGCTTAAAGACACTTCTGCTTTCCTGATGGTGCTGACTTTGTACAGAGCAATGCCTGAACAACGCCGTGTATCATCTCTAATCAGCATGGAATGGCTCTCTGTTATTCCACCATATAATGACTGAATTTGTTATTTATGATTTTTTCACCCTTCCACCCAATAATGCACAGTATCTGACAAGACAACATCGTTTTTTAGAAAACCTAGCTAAAGTTTCTCAGTAGTGTAGTTGCACAGCAAACAGACAACTGACATTAGTTTCCAGCTAAGACCAGCATATGGTGCTTTTTTTTTTTTTTTTCCTTTGAATGCTCAGTATTCTGAGAGCAAGCCACCATCACCCATAGCTCTGGACAAGCTTGACGATTCTTCAGGCCAGTGAAACTTTCCACTACGACAGAGCTCAGCTGTAGAAAAGAGCAGGCTTTCTCAGAGATAAATTTCAAACAAGAAAGGAGGAATCTATCTGCAGCATTTTCTGCTCACATGTAGCACCATGCTTTCCAACAGCTGGGGAAAAAAAATAAATCCTTAAGTAGCATAACAAGCATTAATCCAGCAATAATACCCAACCCTCTGGAAAGATCAAGACAGAAGAAACGAACCACGTACAAGACTTCATTTTAAAAACAACCTAAAGGTGATCAGACATTACTGTGATGATGGCACTACTACTAAAAATTAACCTGAATGAAAATGTAAAAATGGAAGCCCTTTGGGATTCTTCAGAAGAAAACTTAAATATCTTCTAAGGATTCAGCCTTCTATATTCTTTTTCATATGAGACATGAGAAACATAAAACCTGTCCAGCAACAAAAGAAATTATGGAGAAAAAAGTGCTTTTCTTCCCGGCTCCTTTTTCCCCTTCTTAGAATTTCTTGAGCCCTGGGTTCTCCCTTCTATTAAGTAGCAACCAACCCCCCTTAATCAATGCCATTTTTCATTTCATTTTCTCTCTTTTACAGAGCTTCTGTAGGTGCAGCCTACAGCAGTAGATATTTCAAGGAGCTGCAGTGTGCCATTGCCACTATCGCTGTCATTTTCACAACCATATGAACACCTACAGTGAAACCAGCTTGGGCCTTGCTCATTTCCATCGCCAAAAAAAATCTGGAAACTTATGAGCGAAAAAACTTTTCAGTGCTGCTTGTTTGAGGACTCAGGAATACAATATTTTATGAAAATCCAGTTCTACAGAAACTGACTTTGTTTCCCAGCTGTTCAAAGGGTTAATAATAATGTTTGAGAGAATAAGAACAGAAAGCTTGGAAGTGTAATGCACAGTAATTGAGATGAAATCAGTACAGTTATTTGAGTTTTTCCATTTAAACAAAAATTGTCTCAAGATAACTAAGATCTGACATAGCTTTTATTATGGTCCATTTTTATAGTGATTTATTGTCATATTACAATTCTCTGCTTTTATTTTAATTATGCAAGGGAACAAAAAGCACAATTTATATTTTAAATATCTGATATATCTAAAATACCTAACATGCTGAAGGACATTCTGGTATCTTACAAATTAAGAAATGTCACAAGGTAAGAACTCAAGTGTGTTCAACATCTTTTGACCACAACATTTCTCATCGAAGTATGAACTGAACACATTGCTTGCCCAGTAGCAATGGGTTACCTGGTCTTTGACATCTTCTGCCAGTCCCTGAGAGGTAAACCTCAAGTCCCTAAGAAGTAAACCTACATCACTGTAGTAGCTCTTAGATAACAACAGTTTCTCAGCTTTCTATTTATAATATTTCATGATAAAATAATACGATCACACTTCCAATACATTAGTGCTCTTTGCCTGTTTCCAAGCACACCATCATCTTTCTGAAGGAGATCAGTAGCGGAAGGGGAATCAGCACAATATAGAAATGACTAAGACATTTTTGAAAGTTAGGCTATGTATCTCTTTGGCAATACATGAGATGTACTTGAAGATGAAAAATGTTCCTTAACGAACCACTTCATAATATTTTTTTTATTATTATTTTAAAAGCACAAATAGAACACTCCTTGTAACCAAAACAGAATCAAATTGATGCAGCCCCAAAATAAGAACAGCTTCCCATAACAGTTACAAAACAGTATGCCAGCACCAATACAATTCACCTCCCCAGCAAACTGCTGGTGGCATGCCTTTTTCATTATACTAGGTCAATCACTATCTTCACTTGGCAAAGTTCTTACAACCACGGCTAGCCTCCTGTCAGAAGGCTCACGTTACAATTTTTGTATTTCACTTTGTACTACGGCAGTGTTAGATGTCATGTTTTGATGGTCTCCACAGCAGTAACCATGCCAGTACATTTCTCCTATTAACAAGAAAAATACCAGTAATTTTATCCTACCATACACAAATAAGGAGTATTGTTTAAGAAACAGGATACAAAGAAACCAATTCACCATATCTTTAGAAAAAATAATTTAATCTAAAACTCTGTTACAAGTTATTTATCCTTCATTAAAGGTTAAACTTACTAGTGCTTATTCAAAATATACAGGTAATAATAGAATGCATCGATGAAAGGCATCAAGAAGTTTAAGAAATCAGACATTCTTAATGGATTAATTATATTGAGAATTTGAAGAAAACAGTTTCTGAGCTCATTAATGTCCTTAAGTCAAAGTACCACACAATGCTTTAAAAGCAACAATATTCACCTTTAACATAATTGGAATGCTAACATTTTAATTTGTCACATGCATTTTTTACACTTTCTCTCCAAGTATTTTACTTTTACCTTTCCTTGCAGTTGGCCTGATGTATATTTCTTTATTTAAAACACGTGCAGACTGGGAATTTAAAAGAAGAGGAATACTTGGTTGCCCCTTTATAATTTTGCAAAAAAGAAAAAGGAAAACCAGAGGAGAATAAAGAATGAGCCAAGCCTCAGACATGCAGTCAGAGCTTCAAAGCTACGTAAGGACCCAAACAAGCAGATGTGTGCCAAGACAACTTTCACAAGCCCATAAACACTTAGGCACATGCTTCCTACTGATTTCGGTGTCAGTCCATCACCCAACCCACTGGATCTACTTCGGTGTTACTGCAGGATGTTACTTAGCGACTCTTTGTATCATCAAATTACTTTGAAAACAGGGCCTCTGACAGCACGGAGCAATTCATAACTCACCAACTGCACTTAAAACTTTCCTTACTTAGCAAATCATTTTTTTAAGCCAAAACACATGTAGACAGAACTGCTGTTTTAATATATCCAGTACATTTAAGGTACTTTTAGTTAATAAGAGGTCCAGAAGTTCCAATTCTCATCCAAATGCTGAAAAACTGAATAAACATTGATCAATTTTCTAGTAAATAAGAAATGCCCTTCAGTATTTTCTAACATAAAACATTAAGGCTCTTTTAAAAAGGAGAAGGAGGAGGAGGAGTAAGTAAGTAACTCAGGTAGCTGTGCTGATACACTGTAGGACTGGAAAAGGCAATAGCACACTTGGTGTTGGGATCAGCGCACAACACCTGGAGCAATTGCAGAAGCCACCACCCTCTACTGGAAATTAGCACACCCACATCTCTGCCAAGTAAATCCAATTCTGCTTCAGGCAACATTAGTCAGGTCGGCTCAGCCACTTATTTAAACTATTTAAACTAACTTGGCTGATTTTGCCCGGAGTAGAGCAGGAAATGCTCACGACCAACCATTCGTCCGACCCTGCTACATTTCTGAACGCCAAGAGAAGCAGGCAGCAAGCAGCTGAGAGCAGGTCTGAATCGGTTTGTGTTGCTAGCTACTGCTCCAAAGCTCTCCAACACCAACAGCGAAAATCAGCTGGCTGACATCTCCCTGTAGCCAGGAAGGTATTCACAGAAGATTGCCCAGGCTAGCAGGATGTTGGCTTAGCGGTCAGTTTTCTTGACTAGTCTGAAATGCATGTCCTACACGAGCTGCGTTGAATTAACCGTGACCAGTATGAATAACAGGCTAGAGACAGAAATCCAGTGCTGGCACCCCTTGGGCAGGCTGCCCTCTGCCTTAACCAACAAAGAAAAATGCAAGGGAGGTTTTTGTTTGTTTGTTGTAAAGGGACCGACGGCTCTAATTCCTGCCCCAAACGATCTGAACATTTCTCCCAGGTAGCTGCCTTTGGGAAAGGACACAAAGTTTCAAGCTCCTGAGAGCAGGAGCACAGCAGATGGATTACAGCAAACATATGCAAGAAAGACAAGCAACTACATTTCTCGGCAGCAAGTTTTTACAGCACATGGATGACTTAAAATCAACATTCTGTGGCCATTAGAGGAACGGGATTATTTTTAAAAAGAAAATAAAAATACTTTTTGAACAGTATGTATCAAGCTACAGTTTATCAAAACAATCTCAGGTAAGTATTTTGTCATGCTACAGAAAGACACAAAGTATTTGAAAAGAGGAAAAAAAAATGAAGGGAAGGATTTAAGAGTGTAAAAAAAAAAGTGCAGTAGTGTGGAAAGAGGTAAAGTGAAGACTGGGAGAGCTCTGTGCTCTCCTCCTCTTAAACACCCTAGGCTTGTAACAAAGGGGAGAGAATAACAAATATATATATATATATATATATATATATATATATATATATATATCTCAAACCACATCCAACATAAGGATAAAGTGCGTGGCAGCCAAAGAGCAGAGGGCAGGAAGGCCCAAGCAGGTAGCAGAGCAGCGGGGAAGGAGGCAGCGCAGGCTGCCACCCCTAGCGTGGGGCTTGCTATAGCACACGTGCAGCAGCTGATCCCATCAGAAATCACAACGAGAACTTCTTGCAAGGTGCAGGTTCATAGCATACGAAGGAGAAAGTGAAATGAAATACGAGAGGGAGGATTATAACAGAGGATGGAAAGCAGGCTGGAAAAAAGAACTGATCATTTCCCTCCCAGACACTTACAAATACTATGATAACGGTGTAATGAAATTGCCAGGGAGAGGTGAGCACCCCATTCCTAGCTTCCCTCCCCAGCCCTATTAATGACTGCTCTCTGCATGTTAAGAACTACTTCCATTCCACTAAAACACAGTGCTGAAAGGGAAAAGGAAAAATAAAGAATAGAATGGCAGGCATACTAAAAATAATAGGCGAGACTTAGGAAACGTCAACATTAAAACCCTGCTTTGCCATGGGCTGGCTGACTTTGTGTAAGTTACTTAGCTTTTAGGTGACATCTGTAAGAACTGGCAGCGACATAAAGCACTCTGTGACATACATAAAGCCTATAAGACTGAGGTATTGCTTACCTGGAGTAGCACACTGAACATAAATCTACATGGTAAAAAATGTCTGATCAAATACAAGTCTGAATCTTGCCAGGTTCAGATAACCACAGGCCGGACTACTGACAAAACCTGAAGCTAACAGTGATTCCACAGAGATTTATCACAACTCACACCCTTCTAGACTACCAAATTCAGTAACAACAAAGGCAAAGTTTCAAAAGAAACTTTTCAGCAAAATTAAGCACTGGCTAAGCCTTCCCAGCATTGCTGCCCAGACCCACAACCCCCAGCACAGCCTTCTGCCTCACGGCATCCCAGGAATGTGCAGACTACACAGGGAACCTGATCTAGGTAAGATGTTTCTGAGTTATTTTAAGCTATTACAAAGGAGCAGCAACACATCCACCAGGATATTTTCTCTACACTCCCTCTTGCCCAGAAAAGATGGGAAGGCCAAAGGATTTCTGGAGATCTTTCTTCAGTCTATCGACGATTACAAGCTTGATTACTCTTGAGTTATATCTTTAAACTTCTGGTTACTTTACTAAAGTATAAACACAACGAAATATATTGTTTAAGTCCAGATTTACAATTGGTGACTGAAATTAGGAAACAGAGTCAATTTAAGTAATTTTACAATGCAACAACAACAAAAACTGTTAGCTGAGCAGCGATCACATCATCCCTGCACTGCTGCTGTTGATAGCATGACAGCTCTAGTGGTCCGAGGTGGTACATAAGAAGCCTAAAATATTAGTTATTTTATTTTTAGCCATGCATACATCAGAATGATGTAATATTATGAAATGCTGATATCCATCTACAAAAAAAAAAGTGAACATTACAAAGGCAGCTTTCATTTGCTATTTTATAAACACGTCAATGACCTGGCCTTAATTTTGTGAGGGAAAAAAACATGTTAAAAAGGGGCACAAAAACAAATATAATTTTCACTTCCAATGCAGCAAGATGTAAAATACGGTATGCTACAGTAATGTACAGTAAAATGCAATTACAAGAGGTTCCAATTTGTTTGACCTCACACTGGGCCATGATCAAAAAAAATGCCTGTGACTAATAGCCTGTGGCTAATCTAGTAACAGGGGGGCTATGGCGATCTAATTAGCTTTTTCAAGAACAAAATGAGAAACAACTTAAATTTGGTAAAAAGTTTTAATTGCAAGCATGCCATGGAATGCAACCCCTATCATGAAGACGACATGGTGAAAGTTGGAGTGGAGATGTCATTTCAGGATCCTCCACGTTTCTCCAAAATGCCAAACTTCTTGTTACTACCAGATCTGTATCCCTAGAGATCAGTGGGAAACAGGAAAACACATCTGGACCATACCTGCAGCTTTCCTGTCTTAGAAATGACTACTTTAAGACCTGTCTATCCCACAGCCAGACTGGCTGGCCCTTTCTTAATTAGGGTTTTAAAGCGAGATGTTCAGCAGGTATCAAATTGTGCTAGCTAAGGTTATGCCTGTTGCACTGTAACACGCTCCAGAACATTTGTCAGGTATTGACGTGAGTTTCAGCATTAGATTGAGCAAACTAACATAAGGTTCTGGCAGACGTGCTCCAGCAGATAAAAATCAGACAATTGGAGCTGTCAGCACCCAGCCTCCTGCCCCTCCCTTTTGATAAATGTGGCTGCTCCTAACCGAAGGCAGCTGATCCACTCACTCCTGAATCAGCTCATGAATCACTGCTGCTCTCAGTCCAATGTCTTCAAGGTAAACTGGAATCAGAGACGATTTTACCTGAAAATACTTAGGTGGCTCAGGAACTGATTCGTGAGACCATCTGACATCACCAGCTGGGAAGTGGGACAAGTGTAACCCAAGAGCTTCAGACCAGCAATAGCTTCAGCCACCTGGTTCCCGGCTACTGCGACGTGTCCCTCAGGACCAGCAGCCTTCCAAGCTGCTCAGAAAAGGCCCTGCTAGTACTCATTTCAACAGTATGCAAACCAGAGAGTGGGTTTTACGCAGATTATAGGCGTTACACCACATATCTGCTGTGTGACGTTGTGGACTACTTATTAATTAGCATTTTTAACAAATTATTTGAGCGGGCATAGAAATCACTCAAGAAATACCAACTGCGGAGAGACTGGAGCCAACTCACCGCCTCCATCTCTCCCACCTACAACTTGTACTATGATTTCACCCCGTCGACCCAGGAAGTCATATTTACAACTGTAGTTTTCTGCAAGTTTACTTCCTTGAGCCTCCTTTTCCAAACAGGAGGTGCCGCAGCCCTGGAGGGACGCCTGGACCCCTGCAGCAAAGAGCTACCACCTCCACGCAGCCAGGCTGCTCACAGGGCAAAGCACCACCGATTCGGTCCCGACCTCGCAGACCACTGCAGTACCAACACGTTCAGGCACGAGGAGGGGGCAGGATTGGGGCTTGGACCTTCCCTGGTTAGAGTCCCTGCAGAACCTATACGTGGGGTTGCATCAGCAGCGTACAGGGCAATTCACCCTGGACTATGGCACGGGCAGGAGAGGGAGGAGAAGGAAGATGTGCCACGCAGCTTATAAAAGCACCATCAGGAGCCAGCCTGGATATATCTCATAACTTTGCCAGGTAACTTTGGGCTGACATGCTTACACTGGCTTTTGTAATTACTGTTGTGTTTTCCTTTTAACAACTATCTTTTTATTTTTAATCACCACATTCACATTAATAGATTCACTGAATGGATGCTATTGAGAAAAAAAAGAAAAAGAATTTATAACTATGTTTACTCCCATTGAACCTCACTTCCCGGTGTCTCTGAAGGATCATACCACTTCAACTGTTCTTATCACAATACCAACAAACACACATGCAGAAGATGGCAGAAATCAAAATATTACTTCAATAAAAGTCAATTTAGTTATGTCTCATCTTGAAACTTCTCTTAAAATACTTTATTTGGATTCAGGTAAGGGACTTAGACCTGTGGCATTCCTTTAATGATGTGGAAACCTTTAATCGGGTTTAGTTGTCTAATGTCTCGCTATTTTAAGAGCCATCCCTTGCATAGCTTGACTTCATTAGCACAAAACAAAACCCCTAATACAGTCTGGGAATTTATATTGGTCACACGCATCAGCAGACAGAGCTAATATTAGGCTATACCTCAACCTACTAACTAGCCTTAAAAATCATTGATTATCTTCAATAAGGCTTTACCTTGGTATTATCTGATAGCTACAGATGTAGCAAGACTAATTATTCTCCCTAATTAGATGCCATTAGTTAATAAGGCTTATTATCTACCAGAGTCCTAAAAAAAAAAAAAAAAAGATGAAAAAACACTTTCCACAAAATATCAAAAATATTTCATTAAAAACATGGCTATCCAGAGTGGATATTTGATTAAACAATCAACAAGCAAATATGTCCTCAATTAGCTGTTCCATAGAATACACTTCTGCTAAAAAATAAATAAAATCTTTTTTGAATCCTTGGAGTTCAAGCATACATAAGAGCAGCCTGTATGCAGAAATCCACCCAGCAAGATGACAGTGGTTTAGTCCTCACTTTTTTTTTTTTTTTTTAAACCTACTAAGCCTGGAGAATGTAGCTCCACAGCAAACTAAACAGATCTAACTGCAGCTGCTACGTTGATCCTTTCCCCTGGCAAAGCATTACTGCTCCCTCTGGCGTTCGCCTGACCCTGTGCCAAACCATTTCAACACAGCAAGGTGGCAGAAAACCTAAAAGATATATATGTATATATATACATTTAAAAGTGAGTAGATGTGTATACACAAGCAGAATTGCAAGTGAATGTAACACACAGGTTTCTTCACAGCACAGTGAGTGAAGCAGCTGAATTTCAGGTCCTAGGAGCGCTGAAGCTGGCACAAAGGAGGGTGAGACCAAGAGCCAGAAGTTACATCAACACTGGGAAAGCAGCTCGCGTTACGATAAGCCACATTTCTCAGATTATTCAATCTGATAGATCATTGCCATTTCACCCTCATTCCAAGCTGTGCTATTCTGCTCCAGTACTTTGTAATGGCTTGGACATAAAATATTCTCCAACTCAACTCTACTCACTGAAAACTCTGGCCAAACAGCCTTTTTCTTTCCTTCCTGGATTAGTGCTTTGTTTTATTCCCCCCCCTCACCCCAACCCACCCCGCTCTCACATTAATAAACTTCATCAAATCTCGGGGGGGAAGAGAAATAATAAAGAAACACCAGCACCAAAAATAAAAAGGAAAAAGAAAAAGCAGTGGGAGCTCATAGCTATGGACAGATAGACACAGGAACTCATTCTTTCACTACTGGTAAGCCTTTAAATTACTTGAGCCTTTTTGTGTTAACTCTTCCCTAGGTAAGAACGAAGGTTATTTTGCTTCCAAAGTTCTAATACAAAGCTTTGCATTAGATGTTGTATCTGATTTATCTGTGCAATTCTTCTGAGTTCTCATCACCCCTGATGTCCCCCCACTAAAACCTTGTCAGTAAGGTGCAGTTTGCTGCCTGGTTTCCAAGTATAACCAAAGCTTCTACGTGAGAGGTATGCAGGCTACAAGTGTTAGTTCACAGCATCCAGTGTAACGTGCTGAAAACACCTCTGTGCAGTCAAAGCTAGAAAATATAGCACTTCTTTATGTGAACAGTAATATCCAGTAGCCAAAGGAACGGCATATTTGAATACCAGATGTGGTGCTAAAACACAGAAATACCCTCAACGACACACCGGATCGTCCCAAAAGCAAACTGAACTTGCTTAGGAGACAGGTTTGATTTATGGCACAAAGGATTTCTGTCATCCTATTGGTAGGTCATGGTGGAAATATCTATGCAACAAATATTATATAAATAAATACATAATGAAATATCTGACCTGTTGAACAAATAGTCTTTGGCTACAGCACTCGCTGTTGCTAACAATCACTCTAACCAAGCCAAGTACAAGCACTTTTCTATTACATTGAAAATGACATCGTGTTGCTATTTGTAGCTGGTAAGAAACACAATTGGATGGCAAAACAAGGCAAGTTGTATGTTTGTTTGGTATACATCTAACCAAGACAAACAGAACACCAGCTTACAATATTTTTATTGCAGACCTGGCAAATGGGTCAGGTTTCATCCTACGACCTGCGACTCTGCCCGCAACCAGAATAATGCCACTCAAATAGCAACCCCTTGAGCTGGGCAGCCGTATTTTCCCTAGTTTTCAGAAGTGTAATGCATTTAAATACAGTTAAGCTTTGATGTTAACACCCTAGTAACTTGAACAGAAGTCCACTCCTACAGTACTAGTGTCTGAATCTAGCTATTGATGCAAGGCAACAGTGAATTTCCTTGATGAATGAGAAAGGTGGGGTGGGAGGACGGTATTTCCTTCTGGAGAACTACAAACAGTGAGGCAGGCCTAGATTACTTCTTCAGCTGGAATCTGATGATTCTACATTAACACTGAACTGACTCCATCTCATTCTGTCTCAGGTGCTAAACACGATTAGAACACACAAATAAACAGCACAATTAAAAGTGCTGAAAAACAAACTTGATCGTCTGCTTGATAGCTGCAGTGGAAAATAATATTTATGTGCAAAATGCAGATACTTAGCTGATGGTGTCAGAAATCCTTAGAAAAGACTGCACCCTGCTGGAAGATTTGTTAACTTGCTGTGATATCTAGTTGGTGAAACAGAGAAGTTCCTAAGTTTTTGTTTAAAATCTAGATTTTGTGGCAAGAAAATATTTGCTGTACAAAGTAAAAAGCTTTTCAAGCATATTGTAGTTTGGTTCTTATAGTGCTTTCTGTTTATGTGCCAGTTACTCATGGTATTTCAAAATATAAAGCCAAATATTAAAAGTAATTCTATATATGTCTATATACATCTTCCTACCTACATCCTGTGACGCCAGGGGCAATACAGATAGTTCTCTGTCATTTTGTTTGCACTCTTTAGCAGGTTAGTGAACACCACCATCACCCCCCACCCAACCAAAACACACAAGTAGTACACCAAGAAACGACAACAAACTGCTTTAAAAATTACTCTGTGATGAATGGAAATAATGAAGCATGAATTTGGGGTTTATATTCCTCATATTGCCTTGGTGTATTTACTTATCCCTTTGGCCCGTGCAAAAATGTGAGCTCCTTATCACATCGGTGCAGCAACCCTAAGTTGTCCTCAAGTCTGTTTATAACTCTCTTTATTTTGCACACTTGCCCGTCGCTGCCTTCTCCCTCCCCTGCCCACCAGGGACCTGCAGAGCACTCCCAGCTCCCATACACCCACTTCTCCAACGGGCAGAGCAAGGTGCAGCACATACTGCAGCTGGTTCAGATCAACGTGCAAGCCAGGATGCATGGGCTGATGGGTCAAAAACCCATTACACCCAGAAGGCAGACTGGCCAAGTTGTCCCTAACCCTCCCACATTGCCAGCATTTCTGTGGTCTGCTTCCTTGACGTCTCTGCTAATTATCACAGTGGTTATTGGAATTTGAGGCTTATTTCTCTCCAAATTCCATGGCTGAGCTTGGTCAACAGGTTCTAGAGCCCTTGAAGAGGACCGACACGCAGTGAAATCACGTGCTAAACGTTCTTCATAAAACCAGACTAATAAAATCCTGCTAAAATATCTAGGAATCAACAACTAGATACACATTTCTACACATTCTGTACGGAGACGAGCAAATAATTGCTTTACCTGCTTGGACTAATGTTTTCCTGCCACATGACAACTAAAGCAATGTGTTTATGACTGAGGGGATGGACAAGCTGGACAACCAGTTTTAAATCTGGAGCGAACGCATACATGAGCTACCATTAAATTGAGAGGGAGAAGTAAACAACATTCATGGAGCAGGAGGCGAGAATTCATTTAACTTCAGTTTGCCCTCAATTCAAATAATGGATCTTTTCTAAGATATCAGTAATTTGAGATAATACACCACACTATAATTCTGTATCGCCAGCGGGCAATAATGGGAAGAGTCAGCTCAGGTCATCACATGCAATACACTCTGCTAGTTTTAACAGCCATATTTTTACATGCAAAATAGTACGCTCAAAAGAGCTGTGGTCATTTGTCTTGTAAACACGCTTTGCAAATTTGTTCTTTAAAATATTTACTGCAGAATTTAAGTTATAAGCATTTATAAATTTGATTTGAAGATTACATTAACTTTAAATAAAAGAAAGAAAAGGAATTTATTCCATGTTTCCCAAACAGTATTCCTGCTACATTAAAAGCAAGTTTGCACTTCCTGCCTACTAATTGTGAAAATCTCATCTTAGCCTTGCCTCTCCTTGCACCTTCACACTTACCACTGCACTCAATGATCGTTATTTGCAACGGTAACAGCAAAACCTCCCACTTTGTTCCAGTAGCACTGGTCTTGTGCGATCACTTAAAAATGCTGGTGATGTGTCAAAGGAGGCACAGGAAATTTAGCACCATCAAAAGTTGCATTACCGGTAGTAAAACAATTAAAAATGTTTAGTAACATGGTATGCTAGTGCAGATACAAACTGTGTTCATTCTCAGAATTTTATCAGAATGGCTAGTCTAAAAGCTGAAACCTCTACTTTGGTAAATTTCAAGTATGAACAAACACGTGTTATTCAAACACAATGGAAGCCTGGTACAGAGTAGCAAGAACTCTTTCACATCAGCTCATTGTCTCCCACGCTGCCAGCCTTCCACTCAAAATTGTATACTGCAAGTTCATTAATCACATTAACAGGTATGGCTGTTGGTTAAGCAACTGGTAGTTCTCTCACTACTGACCTGGGTTCAGTGTAATTAATAATTAGCTTTGTGCCTTAAAATGCTGAGGACATGACACTCATGGACTACACAATCAATTGTAGAAAATACCATATTATGAGTAAGTTGATACTGTCAAATTTTAAAGAAAGCATTGTACTATAGTATTCTAGTACTATCATACAGGAGTATTAATTATTATTTGCACAATTATCTTAATTAAGAAAGCATAAGACATTCTAACAACAAAAAGTTATTTCCAACTTCTACAATAAAAATCAACATCCATACTACAGAGATTGAAGTATCTGCAAAAGATTTTCACTGAAATACGAAACAATTCCAGAGAGAGGAAGAAAGACTTAATATTGTCTTAAAGTGGTTGGCTCCCAACGAATGCACATCACTGTATTTAATCACTGATATCCACAGAGTTCTCAAAAAGCTAGCACATGAGCCAGAAAATAGCAAAAGCTAGAAATCGGGGCTGGAAAGAAAGTCAGAAAGGTTGTCTTGTCCTACCGGTCTGAAGGACCCTTCTCGGCAGATGTTAGTCTGATCTGTTTCAAAAATGCCATCGATGGAGATTCCACCAATTCTCTCAATGACTGCTCATTGCTTATGTTAGGAAACTTTTAATAATATTTAATCTTATTGTCACTTGTTCCAGTCACACCTCCCCACTGCTCCTTGCCCCACCTCCAAGAGACACAAAGGACGTTTCAGAGTTATAGCAGGCCCCTTCAGATGTTGGAGAGCTCTATTAACATCTCATTTTTGTCTTCTCTTCCGTAGGCCAACCAAATTGTTTTTCTTCCAGTCTTCTGTCAAATTACATTTTCAAGCCTTCACTTAAGAGTAAATAAATACGTGCAGGAGGATGGAGGTGATAAGGTAAAGAAAGGAAAAACACTTTTTTCCACTCAAAAACATGCAGGAAACACTCTTAACAGTGTTTGGACTGAAAACAAAACAAAAAAAAACCACACCTTTCTATTGATTATGAAACCCTTCTGATGCAAAAAGAAGAAATACAATGAAAAAAATAATACTTGTATCAAGATGCACTGGTATCAATGCACATCCTTCATCTTGCTTTACTGTTAAGCAGGCAAGACAGCCTAGAGATAGTTATGGAAAATCAGCAGGTTGCACTTGAAAAACAAAACCAAAACCACCTGAACTTAAGAGTTGTCTTAGCATTTCATCTTGTACCGCGTTTCTTTCAGTGGTATGAAATCCTGTAAAATCATTTTATCTCAATAGTTTGGCCTGACAATGGTGGGTTTGTTTTTGTGCGGATTTTTTGTTTGTTTGTTTGTTTTTAAAGTGTCCAAAGGTTATGTGAGTTTCACGTCTAGGAAAAGCCACACTAATGAAGTAAATCAGGTGAGGAAGAGATTCATAAGAATAAAATCTAATCTCAATTTATACACTGATTCCTTCAACTGCTTTAGGAAATCATTTCATGTTTCTTTTACTTCTGGGTATCTTATGGTTATACAGTTTGTTCACTTCCTTTCAGTGCTTAAAGGAGGCTTATAAAAAAAGATGGAGAGTGACTTTTTACTCAGGCAGATAATGATAGGGCATGGGGGAACAGTTTTAAACTAAAAGAGGTGAGATTTAGATTAGATGTTAGAAGGAAATTCTTTACTGTGAGGGTGGTGAGGCCCTGGCACAGGCTGCCCACAGAAGCTGTGGATGCCCCATCCCTGGAGGTGCTCAAGGCCAGGCTGGATGGGGCTTTGGGCAACCTGGTCTGGTGGGAGGTGTCCCTGCCCATGGCAGGGGGGTGGAACTGGGTGGGCTTTAAGGTCCCTTCCAACCCAAGCATCCTATTCTGTGACTCTATTCTAAATTAATAGAAAGAATCAGCTACACTCCCCCAACTACTAAACAGGAAAAGTAGTCATCACAACAGTTTCTGTGAAGTTTCATTAATGGTTCAGAAAGCATCCTGGAATCATCTATTTGTACATTATCCCATATCCAAAGGAGTAAGCTCTGTTCTAGTTTAACTAAAGTTAGAAATAAATTAATAAAGTTACAGATTTTGTTTGCTTTAGGAATGTTGCAACTACTCCAAATACCTCAAACTAACTCAAAAGAAATCCTAAAACACAGAAACTGAGAGATTAAATACTAAAACAACCTTAGCTCTGCCCTACTGAGCTCTATTAAATGAGATTAACATTTTGATTCATGTTTTTTAGCATCCATAGCCCAATCTGACCTTTGAAAAGATCATTTCTTTTCTCCTGTAGAAGGAAAGCAATCCTGAAGAAAGGAGTATTTCCATTTCCTAAATCCCTGTGTCCGCGTTTACTGGACAACCACCCTAAAAGCAGCAGTGTTCAGAAGAATCATAGCAGATGTGTTATTTCAGCTGCTGAGACAGCACACAGCAACCACATCTCTGGATGAGCAGAAAACAAGACTTAATACATGACACAGATCTGGTTGACTTACTGCGACCACTAGAATTACACCAAAGTGAACTGCAGAAGCAACTGGTGACACTACTTTTGATGTCACAGATTGCCCCAGTTGACACAAGCTTAGCTATTTACCTAATCTTTCCTATATGCTCGTGGCTATTGGATACAGCAGCTCGAGGAAATTACAAGCTAAATTCTTCAAAGGTATTGTATAAAAGATTTCAAAAGGGTTTGGCTGCATCTGAAGTTTGAATAATTAATCTCATCCACTACTAAGTTAATTCAGATTAGAACGATATTGAAAGAGGTTACATTGCTCAATTTCTCATTCATTTAAATTCAAACTAATTAATGAATTTGCTCACAAAAATCTCAGAAATTTCACTACGCACTCCAAAAGTACTATATTCTGCAGGTCAGAGTACTATATGCTCAGGACAGAGGCAGAAGCGCTACTCTCACTGCAAAACTGAACAGAACCGGTGCCAGTGAGTCACAGTCCAGGCCAACTACTTCTGTGGCACGTTGTGGTTCACAGTTTTATGTCGTATGTTATGCTAAAAAGAAAGAAGGCCATTAAAGCAGCCCGTGTATAAATATAAACTTCTCCAAGCATGAGGCATTCCAGTGCTGCAGCAGAAACAGCAGGGGGTAGTATTTCAGTGCTTTTCAACCAATGGAGCTTTTAGCCAAGCAAGTCTCAGCCTGCATTTTCCCTCCTTCCAGGTTACCCCCAGCGCCCCCGAGATTTCCTCGGCACTGAGCTCCTTCCCCCTGCAGGCCTGCCAGGTGGGGCTGCCAAGGCCCTTCTCCACTGGCAGCCACGGCTCCTGCTCCAGGCAGCCCGGTGCCCACCCGGCCGCCCTTTTCGGCCCCCTCTGCTTACTGACCTTACCAGCCTCAGCTACTGCTGCCGTGGAAATCACCAGCTGGTCGCCTCACATTGCTCACTTATGGCTTCCTATACATAGTGACTCAAAACCAGTTCAAATTTACAATTAAAATGCTAACATGTACAGCAACACCAGCGTATGCAACACTTACAGGCTAAGGTCCATTCCCACCGCGAGTTTATAGCCCAAACATACCAATACCGAATTTAGTGCTAGCGATCTACGTGCACGCCAGTTGCAAGAACTACTTTTTGCGAATTGCAATGTTATATGACTTTTCCCAAACTAAGCCAATCCTATCCTATCTAGATTATTAATTCAGACCGCCCAACTTTCAGTTTTATCTGAAAAGGCTGTGTCCCAACACCTAGTGACCACATTAAATATTTCTCCAGTTAGCTAAGTTTTGCCAACTGTAACAACACAACTGAGATTAAGTATTTACATCATACATATAGCTACAAATATTCAGGCCCCCCAAAATCTATATTTGAAATTTGATATTTGATATTTTTTTTTGCCATATGCCTCCGTTTCTGTTTTTACTTACAGTTCATTTTGATACTCCACACCTTCCCTGCTCCCAACCCCACAGTAGCTGCAGATAGCCACAAATATTTGCAGAAAACCTACTATCTTTCAGGACATTTTCCTTGTGATTTTAAGATATATTACCTCATGAATTACCATCACTAAGATTCAGCATTCCCTTTGATTCAATTACAAAGATACTTCCCAGATTTCCAACCAGATATATTTAGGCGTCTGAGAAGGAAGATGTGTTCATTTCCCACCTGCGTGCATATTAGGTCACTCATATTAGTATTAGCTCACTTACATTGTCATCTTAAGGATTTCTTCCCTAAAATACAGCAAAAGCTTGTGTGAAATACACGAACACTATTTCAAGACACTTGGCTGTAGTAGGGCCAGTAAGAATTATCCCTCTGATATTCATTGCTACTTGGTCTAAACCAGAGTAAATTAGATTGAGTTTAGTGAGAGTAAAAAAATCCATCTTCAAAATTTAAAGCTCAAAACCGTAAATTGCAACAAAACCTCACTTCTGTAAGACTTCTTTAATCTCACAACATAATATGCAAAAGTAAAACAGAAGAAAAAAAAACAAAACAACTTTGTAATTAATTGAAATCACTATCATATACAATGCTGAAGTTGACCAAATTATGTGATTCTTCTACAAGCTACCACACTGTGAAGGTGCATTTTGACCCCCCCAGAAAAATGTGCAAAATTATTTTGGTTTTAGATATTAAAATTATGGTCACAGGGTATCCAAAAGAACAGGAAACTTCAATAACCATAGAGATACTATCTGCTGAAGCCATTATTTACTATTCACATCTAATTCAAGCTATGCTGATCAGAAATTTTAGAATGATAGATACACTGATACCCTACAATGTCTATTTCCATTCTGAAAATACAGCTGTACTATCAGTTTTTACTAATTTAAGAAAACACTGACCCTAAACAAGCCATCCGACCATCTTATACCTCTTACTGGACTAACTGGACTGAAAACTTTTTATTTTGTTTTTATTTTTTAATCTACTGATCTTCCAGTTCGACCAGCAACCCAATCTGGCTAGGCAAAGACCATGATAATGTAAGGGACATTGTGGGGATTTGTCATTGCAGGAAGACGACGGTGCTTTTCAAGTTAGAAAGGAAGCGTTTCTTTAGTGGGCAGCTGAACTCTTGTTATCTGCACGGTAGTAGCTGGCACACTGTGAGAATAAAACATTTATCAGCGATTACCTTGGTGATCTCCTCGTGATCGATTTACAAAATTGCCAAAGGAAGAAGGAATGCGCAAGAGCAAGAAGTCATGAGACCCACTACAGGCACACACAGGATAGTTGGCGACCAGAAAAAAATGATGGAAACCTGGTAAACATTGTGTGTGTAAAATCAGGTATAAACTTGCAATACCAACAGAATAATATGGTTTGAAGGAACCACTGAAGGTGACCTCATCCATTGATTTCGGCCCCTGTACAGTCAGGTCCATCGTTTTTTTTAAGTATGCACCCCCTAGAAAAATGATTAGGTTACCTTTCAGGAAATTAAATGACTTTTCCATCACACTAAACTTAAATAATTTTCTGACTTTTTCAAAAATATATGTAAAACAAGCCAACAAGGTCAATGGAGAACCTAATCTGCTTTTAATTATCAGCATATTTTTAATAACCTTCATGAGAATCTACAAATCAGCACATTAGTTTCAAACAAAGTGAAAAACGGCAAATAGATGTGAAAAACTAGAGGGGAAAAAAGCACCCCTGCTTCTACCTGAGCCATTCACGTTTTCGAAGAAACACAAGTTGTACTACCACATTTTCTCAGTCAACTGGCAACAAATAAATAAAAAATAACAAACGGATCTTTGACAGAAGCTATCACTTTTCTTACTTGGTGCAAACTACTCTTTTGCTCTTTCACTTTCTTTCTATTCTAGTCTAGTCCGCAACAAAGACTAATTCCTTCTTCCTGCTCAGGGATATAATTATGTCTTCATTAGTTCTGAAATGCAGTACAGTAGGAATCTGTTCAGTTTTTGGCACCATTGGCATACTAAATAAGAATAACCAGATGCTGCTTACATCACTTTCAGATATAGACAAATTAAAAGCAAAACAAAAACCAATGCACAGGTGTTCGTGAAAGCAATAAATTCTGAGTTCCCCCACTATTTGGCTCTCTGCTATAAGGGTATTCTACTTTGGGTCCCAAAAGGAACATAGTGTGTTCACAGCTCACAGCTATTTCATGCCCTCAGATGTACACACTAAACACAAATTATGCAGATAAAACTCTGTAACCATCTGGTCATCTAAAGTATTTCATATAAATTGTAAGTGACCTATTTACTGGTACACAGAACGCTTCCCAGTCCGAATTTGCTGTCTCCTTTCCGCTGTGTTTTGATTGAAAGTTAAGGGTGGCATTTTGCAGAACTCCAAGATACGCTGCTCTTCTGTTTGCACACCAACAGGTGCACGAACAGCCATTAAGTAGGCTGGTGCTAAGAAGCGCACAATAGCGTAACTGCTCAGTTATGCTCTAGAAATCAGTGGAATTACCACGGAGGAAATACAATAAACTCAAGTTCATAAGAAAAACGAGAGGAGTTGTCACTCGCAGGAGTGCCCAGTTATAACCCAAAATGATACTTTCATTTTCAGCCATTCTTCCAGTTTATGACTTAACTAAAACAATAATCACTTCCTGCTCTGGGACTGAAATTGTTCCTGGCCCTCCTCCCTCCAGAAGGTTTGTTTGTTTGTGGTTCTTCTGGAGAGAAAGGAGAAGGGCAGATCAAGGAAATTCATAACTACAATATTTTTAAGTGGTGTTCATAATCTTTTTTTTGCTGTCCAGGCTCTTCAAATACAAACACAGAGTTCCCAGTTCTGGTCTTTCTGGAAGCAAAAAGACCCTGCTTTCCTGAGTGTATTCTTCGCAAGAAAAAACAAACAAACAGGTTGAGAAAGTAAAGACTTGAAAACAACAACAATTTCCCACGTACAATTTGCACTCAATTTTTTCTCGTCATAAGTACAGAGTGCAGCTAGTGAGATAAGAAAATATTAAGCATTTGATAAACCTAGATTAGAATGCACAAGACCTGAAACACAAGGGTTACACAGATAGCCCTGTAACGACCTACAGGACGATTCCACGTCTAACAGTTTATTTCATGTCTCACCTTCTATCTGTCTTTGCTTATTTACTTCAAGCCCTTTGAAACAAGTTCATTCCGTGACTTTGCAATACTCTGTTCAATGGGAACAAGATTTCATTCAGAACAACTATACAAATAAATGATAAAAGGTACATCTCAACCATTATGTACTTTTAGGAGGAAAAGTTCTGTATTCTCCACAGTCATAACCAGCAGATCCTACACAAAAAGGCTGTTAGCGAGCAGCAGTGCAGGTGTATGCGTACAAACAACCCAGAGGGATGTCTCAGTCACCTCTGCAGCTACCTCGGGATGAAAAGGAAGATCCTGACTTCCACTACCTGCCTGCTTCCGAGACCTGACAGGAGCCATCTGGCCCTCTCCAATCACTTGCAGCTGCTGCCTGCTTAAAGTAAAAGCAAGAAGGAGGGGTGAAGGATACACTGTGCGAACACAGAGGTAAAAAAAAAGTCTTGTAGCATCACCTTTACAACCAACAAGCAGCTCACTGTTTGAAAACTTCTATTTTCAAAAAGTATACTATGCACCAACCATCAGATAAACCACAGAATATCTAAGTACCTGCTCAGGAAGACAAATGACTTTGCCAGGGAGCTAGTTATGTGAAAATATAAAAACACCTTTACTAAATTACACCCTCAGAGCCAAAGGTAGGATTTTGCCAATGTATCAGATTTCAAATCCTTATTTTTTCATAAAGCCTGGTCCAACTCATCTGAAATTCTGAATTAATTTTAACTGGTATTGACTCTAGTTCAAAAAAAAAAAAAAAAAACCATAGCCATGTATATAAGACCTTCAACTTTATGTCCAGCAAAGAAGAAAAAAGAAAAAGGACAGCCAATAGCAGCAAAGTATTCTTCACTACTCACCCAAAACAATAAAGTATTTTGATGTCTGAACACATTTCCCAGGCTAAAATAAGCATACAAAATTAAAAATAACTAATGAAAATATGAAAAGGCACCACAGATCTAAGAAAATCTTAGTTATTCATTGTTTTATTTTCTATAGTGAATTAGAAAAATGCACATAATAGTGATTTTAAGCCCATTCCTGCAGATTTTTTTTTTTCCCCCTCTTCTAATCGTCTTGAAATAAATGTCTGGTCAAATAATGGAAGCTCTGATCCTGATTTGTTTCCAGATACTTTTACCAATGTTGTCAATTACTGACATGTACCTGAAACTGCCTACATAGTTTTGCATGTCCTATAAATAACTATAATATAACTGATCCCCTCTATATTACTATAATTTTTTGGTGAAGCAACTTAACTGTCTTCCCCTGTAAACAGACTAACAAATGCTGAAAGCCATGACAAAACACAGGTCGCAGAGCCCTGGAGCACTCTGCTACAACAGATCTGGTAACACCTCGTCTCTTGAGCCCAAAGGACATGGGAGTTGCAGCGGGGATTAGTAAAAGAAATAAACAATGGTTATTATAAATGTTTAAAGATTAAGGCGGTGAGCACCCTTACAGCACATACAGTCTATTATCGAACCACCATAATTAATAATGAATTCATTTGTAATACTTTTCAATCATTTTTTAAGATGTTTCAAAAAAGAAAGGTAAATGAAAGATTGTGACTTACTCCTAAATCAATGCCTTGCCTAAGTCAGTAGGCAGGTTGTTCCCTGTCAAAAATGCTTTGAGATTACCCATTTGGATACACAGTTCATGCACAGGGTGAAATATCATGCCAAAAAACCTATCTGATTAAAGAGAGAATAATTACTGAAGTTAATCAAGTTCTGCAAACACTTCAATGGTTGTAAAGAGCATACAATGTCACAGGGCAAGGTCCGGCCATTCATTTTTTCACACAACTGACCATCACTTATTTTAAGGCATTTATCTGTTGGGTAGTATCCTTCCAAAGCCATTTATCCAACCACTTATGCAAGCTGAAGTATCCAAAAAAAAAAGATCTGTAAACACTAATCCACAAATATGTGACAAATGCAGGAGTTTTTGTTACTGGACACTACTTCAGTGCCAGGACACCCATCATTTACCAGCTTCAACCCAGGAATGTCAAAAGACTTCACGCAAAGGGCTGAACAGCTTTAAAGGCCACAACATTCACGGAAGGAGGTGCCAGGATGTATTTAAACCAGCATTGCTGAAAAGCTAAAGCAAAAACCTGTAGTACTACTCAAAATTGCCAACAATTGCCATTATAATTCTACATGACAAAAGATAAAGACAGACTAGTATGTGTCCCATTCCAATACGTGTCCCATTATACATATGAAGGCAGATGGAACTAATGACTTTAACTTGTTGAAAACTACACTAGCCCGAGTTATCTGTGTATCCGATCAGTTGCTAGTTTAGTTGATATTGAAAGTACAAATAAAACATCAATATGAAGCTATTATTTTAGCTCTAAGAAAACGTAAAATTAAATGAGATAAACTAACCTCACATAATAGACACAAACATAACACTATTGCTTGAAACCTAATGAGAGCCTCCAGAATTAAAAATGGCACTTAGCTTGGGAGCAGTATTCCTTAGAGGATCTAAATGGTAGAACAGGTCACCTGCCCACAACTTGAACTGGTACACCCCTTGTCTGTCCAATTTGGGAACAGACAAGGTATCTAGAGGATAAACCCCAAAGTGTTATTTTCATGGTCTGAACGCTTTACTGGCCATATGCTTCTAAGTTTCTTTTTGCATTTGACTTCCACTTTGGAGAAAAAAGGAAACCGTTAATGTTTATACATACAACATTATTGAGATTTTTTTTTTCCTGAAACTTAAAAGGAAAAATGTTCTTAACTTTTCAGATGCACGTTTTTTTTCTTGAATATATAGAGAGATCATTGGTAAACATGATAACTATGGCTGTGATAAAAATTACATACATTCATTTATTTCCTAATACAATGTTCCATTTTCTGCAATTGGCACTTCAATAACTGGTTTTGCACATTAAATATTTTAAATTGAGATAGGCATTTAATGAATCAGAATAAAGAAGTGGATAGACAATAAAAAATTCACTTCTTAACCATAACCGTAACTAGCCATGACTTTCATTAAAACTGCTATCTACCATAATATAAAGTTCACTGAAAGAGACTGAGTTACAGATACTGTAGCAGTGCTGTAACTTTCACTAGATTAAAGTTTCAATCTTCTACAGCTTAGCTTTTCCCTTTTAATAATGTCCCCATTTAATGAGATCTGCAATATTTATCTTTGATTTAATCTTTTAACTATATCTCACATAGGCAACTATAAAGCATCATTAAAAAAATAACAACTGCAGAACTTCCTTCTTTTCCCCTCACCTGCAGTGTTAAAAACCACATCAGAGCCTAATGAGAAATGGAAGTCATTGAAAAACCACACTTCTTTCAGTGCTGGAAACTGAATATAATTGTACAACTAGTTCTACAGGTGTTTCAAGTTTAAAGGATGCTCTGTCCTACAGGTGTGGCCTCACTACCCGAGAAGTGTAGAAGTGACATACAAGGAGCATTTGTCACCCTATCTATCATCTGACACTAATACCAATACAACTGGGCAGAGATCCTGTGCCGCTCCATTATAGGCAAATGCGATGGACCATTTCCTCCCACAACACACAGGAACAGATTTCCGTATCCTCGTCCACAAACAATGAGCTGCATTTGTGTCCTCTTTCATCAATTCCCAGTATTGCCTCAGGATTTTCCATTAGCATGGAAAAAACAAACAGTTCAAATCACGATTTACCTACCTAATTTGCTGCATTCTGAATGATCACTATTTGCATGCAAATTTTATCATGGAGCTTTAAATCAGGTAATTCCTATTGTCTCAGTTAAGTACAGAAAGTATGAAAAAATTATTTACGAACACATACTATGTAACATTTCCCGGAGCATGAAAACCCTCACAATTTGAAAGTGCCAAAGATAAGAAGCTACTTCACTGACACAGTAGATGCTGTTGCACTTCATTTTAGCAGTCTGACTGTTAACATTTTTTCAATGAACTGCATTAAGAAAAAGTAACAACTAATAGTCTAATTCCTGAGACTAATTTATTCAATCACGATAGCTGGGTCCAAGTCGCCATTGCTTTCCAACCACAACTTATCAACTCGCAATACCAATGTATTGTAAAAATATATTTCATACTCCCATCTTTCCTATTCTCCTATGAAATAATCCCAAATCACTGTATCATAATACTCTGCACAGGAGCCATTTGTGATACCATCACCAGGGATTGCAGCATTAGATAAGAAAAAAGCAACAGACTAATCCTAACAAGGATTTTATTTCCCTGCAAATACTCCTTATTATAAAACACACTTAAGAAATGCAGAAAATACATTCTCCCCACTTTTCTGTTTTCCAAACTTCTCCAGAAAGCATTATACGTTCTTCCATTTCACAGTACTTATAAAGATGCTTCTGTGAAAAGCCCAAGTGTCAGCATGTGACTGTAATGTTTTTTAATAAGACAGTAAAGAAAAAAGAATACTTATCTTTTGTACTGTCTTTATACAAAACTTCATCTTTTATCAGTGCACATAAATACAGTTCTCAAAAAAAATACCACTGAACAGCATATAAACAGGTAGATAAACTTCTTCCTTATTTTTATCTTCCATATTTTCTCATTTTATGTTTTCATGTCTTGGGGAAAAACCAATGGCAAAAAATATTCATATTAAAGCTATTTAAAACTATCCCGCAAAACCAACTGTTCTCAACAGCTTGTAAAAGTTCCCAAGACATGAGAAGAAGCCCCTATTTCTGAATTTTCATCAGTTCAGAGTATGTCTATGAACTGTAGGGAAAATCTTGAGTCACTGTAAGAAAATAACGAAGTGCGAAATCAGGTAAATATAGCTATGTTTCCTAAAATCTGTAGGATTTTTGTTTGGTTGGTTGTTTTAAAACAAAATCCGATTAAATCTCATTTCCTAAAAAAGAAACAATAACATTATAAAGCAATGCATCACCAGTTTCTCCAACAGACCGACAGTATTAGAGCTGAAGAAGTATAAACAATCATCCCAGACAAGTATGATGAGTTATTAGTAGCTCACGAGATGAGTTAAGGAAGATGGAAGTCAATTTCTCCTCCCACATCAAGAGATGAGAAACTTCTGCTATATTTGCCCAGTGTCCTGTATTTAAAATGCGAAAACAGAAACTGGAACAACTGCAAAGATTTCAGAACAGGAAGGTCTTCAGGAAAACCAGACTGGTCTTTCCCCACCATCACTACTACTGAGTCCCCATAAGAATTTCAGTACCTCCCCAGCTACAGAGTATGGTACTCCTTGCTCTTCTGACAGTGGCGTCAGTGCCGTTCATGTTTAGTTATCATTTTGATACGCTGTCAAGAATACAAGATACCTGAAGAATACACATGAAGAAGGGAGATGGGATTTTAGACAATTTTAACTACCTAAAATGCAGACACACCAGAATGTAACGATGGGACAAGTGGAAGGCACTTCTCTAACTATAGGCCTCGAGTTTGCTGAATTGCAGTAGTCTGCTACAACCAAAGGAGTTCTGAGAAATCAGAAAAAGTCTGAACTTACCATAAAGGAAGAGGTAAATATGGTATGGCTAGCAGTTTTGCTACAAAGGTACATGAGACAAGTTACTTCTGTCCACAAACATAGACAATCACAGCAAAAACCCAGAACAAGAATCCTTATCCTTTTAATTTTGAGTAATTATACAGATTGTCCCGAAAATACGTGCTTCTAAGATTTCCGGAAAAAAGGGAAATTATTCTTGGTTAAAACAGATTATTTTAACTATATAAATGAATTGTTTCAAATTGTTCCAGAGTTTAAGGGTTTTCTTTAAGAGCCAATGAGAAGTAAGAACTGCTCTTACCAAAATTGTATTACTGTAAAATTCTATTACGCTAGCCATAACTGCAAGTAATGTTAAGTTTAAATATATGACTCACTTCAGAAATGTTTATTATTGCAACTCAATGTATATCTTTAAAATAATTTTACTTTCTACAAATACTATTTGATCTAAAAAATTACATGTTTATAAATCTTATTACATGCTAATAAATGCTATTATATATTAAATGTTTTATAGTAAATGAATATTCAGAACTATTTCTTTACCAGAATTAAATCTGTTCTATACACTATGCGTGGCATGTATGGTAAAATCTCAAATGTACAATGGCACCATAAACTCATTTTGGATTAACTGAATGAGTGTTACGAAGATTTACTAGACCACACTCCTTACATAAAACTTCTGATTCTGTAACATGCTGAACACTTCCTCCAAAACCAGGGAACCCTGACATCACCCACTGTCGTACTCAGAGAACACCCATAATTTAAAAAGCTGCAGGAAGTGGCACTATTCACCCCACTTGAGAGGGGAATACACAGACTACCAGTCTGTAAGTGACACTATTACATTACGAGTTTAATTACTATAAATATTAATTTTAAAAATAATAATTCCCTACTCTTCTATAGAAGTGATACACAGACATCGTCAGCTTTATACCAGCTATAAACTTGACACTCTACTGTCTTCATAGTTCCTGATGAAAAAAAATAGGTTGCCTCTACATCACATCTGCAAGACGGCTGCTTATTCCTTATGTTCATGAGCAATTTGCAATATTAAAATCAGGCCAACAGCTAGCCACTAACTACTGATCAAAGTTACTTCACCTCTAATCTCATTTTTGAGATTACTATGTACGGTAAAGCCTAAAATTAATTGTTCTTTATGTAGTAGTAAATCAGTCATTTTTAGCATGGTAAAAGAATAGTAGATTTGCCTGTCCTTTTGTATGTACAAACATACTGCTTACTCCAGCACTGAAATAGATGGAGTCTAGCGCTACCGGAAGAAATTTACAAACAGGTTAAAAAAAATGCATAATTGGATTGGCCTTATATAAAAATGCAGCAGCAACAGATCGAGAAAGACAAACTTAAGAAAGGTTCTTGTAAAACGGCCTGCTAAAATATGGTGGTAACTGAATCCCTAATTAATCAGGACACTGGCATTTAGATTTTAATTTATCTACACAAAAATACAACTAGTACCATGAAGAAAGGAAGTTCCTAATTACAACTGAAACTTCTAAAATACTTTAACATAATAACACAGGAGATACTGAAACTTCCTATTCCAAGGTGAGAAACTGCTCCTTCGTGAGAAAAGTTGGCTGGATCCATCCTTTTCAGAGAGAGGCTCACAGACTCAGACACCTGGAATGCCAAAGCAGCTCACCCACAACGAAGTTCTTACACTGCTAAAGTAGTCTTCCACTGCCATCCTTTCCTTTGCTGTAAGGAACTTGAAAAAAATCCTTTTTTTTTTTTTTTAATTAAATCAAATTGCTTAGGTATGAAATATTACACTAGCTGTACAATTGCAAAATACAACTTCAACAATCCATTTTCAAGTCAACAAATAGTTGTGGTAAATAACATTTTGTTAAATTGAAAACAAGCCTGAGACCTTCAGGGTGAGAACTATAGTACAAGGAAAATAAGCATCCTTCCAACCAAACATCTTTTGTTAGGTGTTCTTATAAAAGTTCTTACCAGCCATAGGGGAAGTTTAATTTCACATACTACATTGCTTTACTGAATATGAATATGTAATTTTTTTTCTAAGATAAAGATACATCTATTTAACCATGAAAGTGAGAAACACTTGTGGTAGCAGTTCTCAAACTTCTTGTTAGATAACTGTATCATCTTCAGACTCACGACTATGTTTCTCCGTCCATAACCTCCCTATTGCAGTTAGAGGTACACACAACTGGAAATGCAAAATAATGAGACTCCACATATAAACTGCATTTCAACCTTGATTATTACTATGAAAAGTAGGGTGCTACAGAGAATATCCCATGAGGCAGCTGACAGCTGAAAACTGGTTTTAGAATACTGAAGCATGAACACAGTACATGAAGAAGTGGTGGCAGATCAACTACTTGTTCAAAAAGATGTCTAAAACCCTTATGTATCTATGTTTGCAGAGAAAGGTCGAGAGGGGAAAATCAGTCCTACAGATTATTTCCTTTCACACATTTATTTCTCTCTCTTTTGTTTGTTTATGTTGGGAGACTGTATGGTCTTTGACTCCTCAGTTAATATCCATGGGAATATGGCTGCAGAGACAGATGCATGGCGACTGAGATGCTAAAGGATAGAAGGTGAAGCAACAACGTCTGTCACATCCAGCGAGTAAGTACTGCTGCTCATTGACATGATTTGCAGAAATGCACTTCCATGGGATTTCCTCCCTCTAAGGGCAAATGTTCTTGCCTTGTGTACCAGGAGCTGAATTATCACCAGGCACCACAGTAGTGATCTCTGAACTGATTAGCACTAAAAATTTAAGCGAGGTATGTAACAGCAGTATGTTACACTTAAAGTAAAAAGAAAAAAAAAAACAGAAACTGTAATGGGTACATTCTTTGACAGACTTTTTAAAGTCCTTTAAATGGTATAAACCCAACTTGTTTATGAGGAAATAGATACAAAACATTACATAAATAATACCACAAATAGCTTACTAGATGACTCCTGGAATTTATCATCATCTTTTTAGGCATTTCAGTTCTCACTGCGAGAGATACCAACTTATCAAGGATCTGAGCCTTGGCAGAATCTAATTTAACAGTATTTGTTTTCAAATGCCTCTCTATTCACCCTCTGACAAAAAGTCCAAATTTGTACTAAGGATTTTCTTGTTCCCTTATTGATGGTATGTCACAGAAATTCTTAACTATGTAGCACTTTACGCTTGCTTTCTTATACACCATTTTCAACCTTAACTGTCAATGTTATGTTGCTCATAAGCAGCCATACATCTCTCATGTTAACACCATGCTGTTTGTACTCTTTTCATCAAATATCCTCCTGGTACAGTCATAATTGTGTTTGATTAAGTGTCTTGGTTACACAAGAATTTCTCTTGGTCAAGGGAAACGTTTTCAAACATAATTCAGTCTCTTCTGCACACTGCTCCACAAATCTACCCATCTCAACACTTTTAACCTATGGCACTGTTCTTTGATGAACTCTTTGCCATTTTACTTTCCATATGGCATTAATCTGCCTGTCACTGCCTCCTACATCATCGACGCATACTATACTCTCCTAGGCCTTTTGCATATAAAACTTATGCACACACAAACATTCTGCACGATGACCCCTGACTAGGAAAGCTCCCGTTTCCTCTGACCACTCTTGGCAATATGTCCCTACTCAGCTTTCTTGAAATTACCACAAAAATAACAACCTTTGACATCATCGCATACCTTCTTTTTGAAACTCACTAAGGTTCTCTTCCTCATTTGGTAGCCACGTACACACTACTGTGAGACCTTCTGAAGTTTTTACTAATTTGATCATTCTCATTAAACTGCTGCTCCATTTTATGTACTAGCCAAATTAAAAAAAAAAAATATTTATCTCCATCTGTAAATAACTTCCAAAAACACAAGACAACTGTTAAGCCCTGAGAATTACTTAAGTGACAAGACTTGATCTACAGTAGTTAAATTTACTGAAAACAGGGAGGAAGATATTGAGAATGAATACTTGCCTAAATGCGCAGTCTTTCTCTCTGTAATTTCTGAGTTTTCTTCCTTCTTTGTCTATAATGAGAATTCCCTGGGTATGTGTGACAACCTCCACAAATTCAGAAGGAAAACAAACAGAACAACTCTCTCTTCAGAAAATCAACTATAGTGCAATAGGAATAACTTACTAATCCCATCTATTAAAAATAAACAAGTTAACTAACTACCAACAGAACTAGACATTTCTGAGCACGGATCTGTTGGCATGCCTCTCTGCAGCTAATGTTGCACTCAGCAGAACCCTGATGTGGGTCTCCATGAAAGCAGATCTCTACAATTAAAAAACAAAACAGCAACAAAAACCAGCACAACCCCTCACCACCAGCAAAACCCAAAAAGCAGAGCTTGTATCACTACTGGGGGGCAATGCCAGAAGCACAGCAGTCACTCACGAGACATCAGTACTGTCTGCTTGAAAAAGGATAGCACAAGCTGCTCTGTAAGATAACAGCAATAATTTCTAATGTACATTCGCAAGAAACAATGAGGACCTATGCTCCTTTTCCACCCTCCTCCATGCAGTGAGGTTGAGCAGGAGGCAGAGAAAGGAGATACGCACCCCTTTTAAATAATGTGTCACTTTTATTCTCTGGAGACATCAGTGTGACAGAGCTCAAAAGAAAGCGTCAATAAGCACTACTGCCAAACACAAACTTACATTATCTTTTAGCAAATAATAATAATAGTGACAATAATTCCAATCACAGAAACAAAAACTGCGTATAATAATATCTGTATACTACAGCAGAAATTGGAGTTGCATGAAAAACAGTTTGCCCACATCTTTGACTGGTTCACCTGCCCTCTGCCCGCTGTTTGGACCAGAACAACTTGCATTCCACTACTTGGAATGGTTTTAAACAGCAGCCATTTTACACACTTTGCTTAAAACAAGCTGAGCTTAACAGTTCTCTTCCTAAATCATACACGCCTAAGGCCCAGGACAAGCAATAGTTTCATAACATTTGATCATGAACTGTCAAAGTACTTTGCACTTACTTCCACCCCTGAGATCCAAACTTTGTCTCTAAATCTTCATGTTCATAGATATAAAAACTTATCTTAGAATTTGTGAATGTTTGCTCATTTAACTTTTTTCCCCTCTTGTCGAAAATTGGTTCTTAACAAATAATGTAGTATTAGAGGTGGGGCAGACATAGTGCAAGTGCAACCTATCCCAAACTTAAGCAGACATCTGGTGTTTTATATGCCACATATATAATTCATGCATTTTTATGTAATTAACACACAAAACAAAGTACTCATAAATATTATTAGTTTTCTGAAAGTGACAACAGCTTTTGAAAAACCCCTTACAGTTCCACCACTGTATCCTTCTAGCTTTCTTCAGCATAGCGATGCCCATGAAGAAATATTTTCCAAGATAAGACCTTTCTCCCTGAAAGCTCTTTTTAGGAAGAGATAAAATCCTTTATTTGATTATATGCAATTTTATGCCCTTATGATATTTTAATGCAAGGATAAAAGTAGCAGTAACTATGATGACGACAGATTTTTAAAACCAAAATGAAAATGGTAAATTCTGTGTTAATGAAAAATATAAACCAGCAGAACAGAAATTACGTTCCCGTAGCACTGGCCCTGCAAGCGAAGATGCAGAAGTACCACCAGGAGGTTTACACCGGTACATCAGAACCTCACTGCAGAAAGCAGATGGTGCAACTCAAGTCCAGAGACCACTCAGCGCTTTACAGATAATGACATCCTTCACTAAATAGTGACCCAGCTCTGGACCACAAGCCAATTAACACCCAGTGACCAACTTAAACGAGGGGGTTGGCCATTAAAGACTGTAACTTATCAGCCTTTGATTACATAACTCCTCCTCTTCCTCCTGCAATCTGTCTGTCCCCCGGACCTTTCCAAACTGTGCTCTCACCACCAACATTCCCATGTTCCTGCCTTCTCACCCCGTGCACCTTAGTGCCCTGACACTGCGCAGCGGGGCTGACTGTTTGCCTGTTTAGGAGACGCGCATCTTCCCAACGGGCAGCTGCCAGCCAAGAAATATCCAAAATCTTTCAATCTACAAACCATAGCAAGGGGCCTGAGCAAAAAAAGCTTTGACAGAAAATGTATGGTCCTGAAAGTCCCTTCTACCTGGTGGCCTTCTCCAGCTGAATTCTGTCCAACGCACGCTTTAAAATTTCATCTGGTAAGGCAATCTGATCAACAATCCTGCACGTTTGTGCCGGTGCTGTATGTTATATGGCATGTCAACAATCATATTTATGTTGTACCTACTTCACTATAACTTCCCATCATTATTTCCACAATGTAAAGAAGGTTTTAATCATATTTATTCTGACGTTGCCAGTGCTGTAAGTCAGCAATACTACGCATCACACTATACCAGTAAAATTATAATAAAATATGAGTAAATTCTTTGATACTTTTCTCGAAACAATAAATAATGGTAACAGGTACTTCTGCACAAATAATTGAATCAAAGTTTGGATATACATCTCCATACTGAATATATAAAATGAGTTTTAAGTTGATTTTAAAAGCTAAAAGCATTTGTTCTATTTCTTTCCATCAGCTGGATCCCTACCAGGTGTCAACAGGTATCAACAGCTGTTTGTTTTCCAGACTTGGCTAGATCACCAAGCAGGCCAAAACCCCAAAATGCTTAAATTCATTTAATCATATAAAAAACAAATCCTTTTGTTTTCATAAACTCTGAAAAAAATATACGTGTACATACACACACCTTGAGTTTGCAACTTCTGCTTGTATGCAAAGGCCTCCTGAGGACAACTAAAGAAACGAACACCCTGCGGTATCGTAGGTTTTGAGTATCTTTATTGACTTCTCTTTTTCAGGCTCTTTCCTTGCTAAAACACGCACGCTTCGTGCTAATATACATGGTCCAGATCTTACACAGATACCTTTAAAAGCACAGGTGCAGGACTGACACAGAATGCACCGGTACCAGCCCAGCTCTGAACAGGGATGAGATTCTCCCTAAGCAGGTCTAAAGAGAATTCCACGTGGGCAAAGGTCCCCAGCGCAGCTCTTATGGCAGACCTATATAAGCCCCAAATCACCATAAAGCTAACAGAATATTTTGGTTTCCTACTGGGCACATAAATATACAGAGAATCACCACCTTAAACTGCATCACACAGAGATATCCATACAGAAATACAGCAGTGCATTTGGGGAGGCTAGGTGTTTGTGTACGGTTACGTGCAGAACAGTAGACTATTTTAAAGTCACCTTTCTCTTTGATCTTACTTCAGAAGCACTTTCTTCAACAGCCGGGCTAACTTTGTTTAAAATACCATTAAACTTACTAGGAGAATGCAAGCTACTACAGAAAAATAGGATTTGTGTACATGTTATGTAAAAATCTTAGAAAAGAATAAAATCTTGTATGTATCTATGACAAAAACCACATTTTTAGAAATTAAATTTTATTTCAGTCATAACAGCATGTTGTCTATAAGACATACTAATGAAACATTACTGAATGCGATGGTCCTTGTCACTGAGTATTGTACTTTGATTTTCTAATCTTTTACACTTTCACTCCAGTTCTATATGCATTGATTAACATAACTTTCTAACAAATTACTTCATGTTATACTCAGAGAATCACATGGTGTTCAACAGGATAACCAGTTTAGCTAAGTTTGAAGGAAAAAGTACTTTGAAGCATTTGAAGAAAAACACTAAAGGTATCCCAACCTGTGTGGTAGTTAGGGCCCTGTATATTCTTTATATCTAATTAAACACAGTAATAATTTACTACAGTGGTCAGCCTTTGCACATAATTCTGTTCAGAAACAAAACTTTTACTAAGATAAAAATTGTATTTCTATACCTGACGATTACAAAAATGACCTTGGAAGAACAAACAAAATGCACACCAATGCTGCAATGCCTGACTGGGTCTGCAGAGTACCTGAAAGCACATTTTTGAGATGTGTGAAATACCTTTCAGATATTGGTCTAGATCCTGTGAATTCTGCATGTCCACAGCTGCAGAATTTTTTTTCCAAGTACCATGGAATCTATTATCGTTTTGCTGTAAAATTCAGTATTTTACGGTTGCTAGGCACCTGACATTTAGTGCTTTGTCCTCTTGCCCTTTTACCTGCATACACCTTTTCTTTCCTTCAGTTTTCTTTACAATTAGGAACTCATTTGATTACAGTAAATATTCCATGTGCAGTCAATGGGTACAGACACCAAGGGGTCAAGCACCAGAAGATGAATTCCAGCTTGCAGTGAAAGATTGAGAAGACGGTGATTAGCAGGGAAGGAGAGACTAGCAGCCAGAGTAAACAGCATCACAGGTGATTCCCCCTCAGACCACAAGCAAAGCAAAATAATTTCTGAATTGGCCCATGTGGGTAATACTGTGGAAGCTGAGACAGTGGGGAACGGTTGCCCAGAAAGCACACCCAAAAACTCCTCAGAAATAACTACTATTGTGTAAAATCAATTAACATCTAAGCAATGAGTCCGAATTGTATGTATGTATATGAAAAAAATAAGTAAATCTCCCAGTGACACAACAGATTAATACTGACGTAGGATTTATTACCATTTACTACAGAGAGTGTAAGGCTCTATTATAAAGGATATACTCTAGAGACAAAAGATATGGTTGCATATTCATACTTAAATGAGGTCAATCCTGATCTTTTCAGGTATTTACTGTGCAACTGTAGCATTATATGAACAATGACTGTTCGTTTCAAATGTAAATTTTCCCAGGTTTCCATTGATGGTATCAGGAAGAGAAAAGTATTTGAGAAACTGTTCTGCAATCTCCAGTGTTTCAAAGCTCTACTATCTTCCCCCAAATTACAGAGGATATATGTGAACTCTGTAGCCTGGAACTGTTTACCTGGCTGGGTTCTACAGCATTTACTCAGGGTCACCAACACCCAGAGACTCCTGAGAAAAATAATTGTGTAGGGGAAGCAATGCTTCTAAGTTTACTTCCACAAGTTTTCTTTTAATACAAACACGTTTAAAATATATGTGTGTATATATATATATATATCACACAGTTGTACTACACCTATCCTACACTGTAATTATTGTTAGCATGCTAAGATCATGCCATATTTACCCCCCAGTTAAACTATTATCATTTTACTAAATTAAGTCCCTGGGATGTATCCCTGAAGAACAGCTACCCCGACACATTATGTCCCAATAACACACAATATTGTAACACTACTACAAAACACTTCTCAGAAGAACTTTAACAGAGCTACTTAAAGCTAGTCATATGATTTAGTGATTTACAGAGCTGAGAATCTCTACACATGGATTATCATGGAAGCACAGCAACCTTTGGACCGGGAGGCAGAGGCCAACTGGCAGACGTCACGGTACGTAACAGTCGAGAAACACAGGTAGCCATAAGTTTGACCCACCTAAACTTCAGCGAGCAAACATAGGAAAACTCTTTAACAAACACTGTGATAGGAAAGGTCTCTCTGAATCACAGTGACCGTGTTACTACACAGGATTTTTCTGCAGTTGAGGAAGCTATGAACTGACAACTAACCCTGTAAATTATTCTGAAGGAATACTAATCAGAGCCGTTGCTCCTCCCACACCAATAAAATAGGAAAATAATACGAACACAGTTCACTGTTGCAGAGAAACATGCTCTACTGCGTCATTCAGCAGAACTCCACTCTGTTATGACAGTAAGCAATCCTTCTTGCAGCATAGCTGGCTTGCTACAATTTATCTAGAGTTAAAAGAAATGTTCGCACACTCAGTTTAAAGATAGAAAACAAAAAGTAGAGAACTCGGTGTCGCTACCTTGTTGCCGAAAACCTAATTCAGGTCTGCTTAGACTTGAACTCATTGCTCCAAGGAGACTGTATTTTAGATCTGATACCTAGCTCACTAATCTAGTACCTCAGGCAAAGCCTAAGCTCACTATTCTGGGTACCATCTTGCTGTTTTATTATCCTTCCTTAAGATAAGCTTCTTTCTTTCTACCATTCCAATATTTCTCTGCTTAGGTATCCCAAGTTTATCTATTCCCTAAGGAATAAAGATTGTTCTTCCTCTCATCTATGCTATATTTTCTGCTTCTTAGTACTGCAGAGGGCAAACAAGCTTATGAATAGTTTTATTTTCCTCATATATTCCTAATTTATATTCATTTTCAAATATTTAAGATATGACATAGAAGCATGAAGAGACGCAATCCCTGCATTAAAGAGCTTACAGTCTCACACTTCTCTGTGAGATAGGTAAACAAACATCAATATACTCACTTTATAAATATGAATAAAAAGATGGCAAATGATTTAACTAAGGCCACAGAATAAATATGTATCGGACTGATAAGCAGAAAGAAGATCGAGTGATGGGATCTCTGGCCTACACCCAATTCCCTTTACGGACTATGTATCTTGTAACAATGTGGACCAGTACTAGAGTTACTCCAAGTAGTCCCAGTTAAGCTGAAAGGCACCACTTTGACACTCTAAACAAGCATTTTAAAACAAACCACAAAAATCCCTTCTCATAATCTGTTGCAAACTCAGTTTTCACTCTTCCAGTTCACAGAACACAACCCCAGCCTGCTTTATTTTTCCAGCAGCGCCTCCTCAGCTGGCGATTGGAGAAGAATTCTAAAAGATGGCAAGTATCAGTAGCCCCCTTTTATGGGCTGCTTGAGTAAGGCTCAGGAAGAAGAAATTTGACTAGCAGAACTGGCATCTAGTATTAAACAACAACAACAACAAGGTATTACTACGTTTGGATCTCATTCTCATTTGACACGTGCTCTTAAAGTAGTGGTCTGAACCTGTGTGTTCCCCTAGCACAAACCATACCTCTCTACTTCACTACTGGGGAAAGCAGGGAAGGGGCTAGGATGGGAAAGAGTATGAAAGCTTTATCTATCAAGGTTTAACTGCAAATAAAGAAGTTAATTAAAGCCTATTAGCAGTAAAAGAAAGAAGAAGGCTGAAACTCCTTTTCCTAGCCCAGGCTTACTCCACTTTAGTAAGGAAAGAAGCGCTATCCTTCCATCCTTGAGCATCTCGATCTTGCTGCAATATGCTTACCGTTTATTCAAACCTAAGACATTACCACAGCTATTAATAATTTAAAAGCATAAATTAATTTTTATATTGTTTCAACTGAAGATCAGAAAATGGTTTTAATATATAAACTTTCCACCGGCTATTAGAAGATTCAGTAGGTCTTGAAGTCACCAAGATTATTACGGTGTTTCCAGAAACTTGCTTTTTGTAGGTTATTAGTTCTGACATCTGTCTAGATAAGCTTTCAAGTTAAGCAATCAGTATTCTGCATTAAAGCTGAGGAACAACACTCCCCCCTCTCCCAATAAACCAATATATTTCACCTCAGCAGCAGTGATTTAGGTCACCATTTCTAACAAAAAGCTTGCAGGAAAATACTCAGGAAGAGAAAGTACGTTAACATTCATCTCACTAATTTTTCACTCCATTTTTTCAGCCAGAGTTCACTCTCTGCAGGAAAAGCTCACAAACTTTGATAGAGGTCAAACTCATCTGCATAGTGACTAGTATCACCACATCACTCTAAGAGGGATTTTAAGGTAACTTTGTTTCCTTTCCCCTGCTGCTTGCCCTCTTGAGAAGAGGCCTGTTGCAGATTTTGTGTTACAAAAATTCTTCTCTCCTTTGAGCAGATTCGCAGCAACTCCAACAAAATATCCGTCCACATAAATAACTCCTAGGGAGAGACCTTCTGGGGTTTTAACAACCAACATATCTAATTCCCCTAAATAAAGCTTTAGAGCATGAACAGTAACTACTCCTGACGGTAAATATGTTGATTGCATTATTACAGTACAACTAAAACAAAATTCCCCCTCCAACTATGTGAAATATTCGCTTAAAACTTAAAGGCAAGGCCTCCGATGCCTGACTGAAACATGCACTACAATTCTTATCGGGGGGGGGGGGAATAATTTAATGAACAAATCACAAAAATGCCATCCACGTATTTGTTTTCTGTCCTGCCAACGACTGCAGGATTTGTGACAAAATTAAGTGCGACAGATTTTTCAGGTGAAGTCTGCAGAGCTGCAATAAAAGTCTATAACTGTGTAAGATGAAAGCCTTCACTGTAGTGTTTTTCAAGGATGGACAGAACCTGTAGGGTCATCGGGTCCACTTCTCTGCCAGTCCTGGCTCGTTACCTCCAACACAGGTATTAGCGCCCTGACCAGGCTAGTTCTGAATGACGCATGGTGTGGGTTTCCCCCCAGCTCTGCTTGTCATACCAGTCAGAAGCTGAACAGGTATATCTGAGGGGTTTTGTGCTGCTGTCTGCTCTGAATTTTCTCCGTCAGTTTCATCTCAGCTTACACATTAACATAGCTCCTTATCTTTGTTAAAATTATCTCTCTTTTAAGTATGTAGGCCTTTCAAAATCCTGGTAAGATACCATGTCCCCTTTTCACCCAAAATATTCATTTAGCCATGCAAAACGTATTTATTTCTCAACTATTATTATTTTTTTAATCAGTTAGTCCTTTCAGCCTTCTAAATATTTTCTTGCTCTTCTCTAAGCTTCTGCCAAGTTGCCACACCTGTTGCAAAGGTACTGGGAGTAAAACAGTCCTTAAAATACAGTCACACAGTCTCATACAAAACCCAGTCTCCCACTTTTTCAGTGCCTCAGCGGGTGCACCCTAAACTCATTCTTTTTTTCTTTTCTTTTTTTTTTTGTGATGTTTTTTGTTTGTTTGTTTTGATTTTGTTTTCTTTTACAAAGTCTATGTATCATATTGCAAATTGGGGCCTGTTCTTCCTGTCAGAAGCATGCACAACCCCTTTTCATATGAAAGAGAGCTGGGTGCACACAACTGACAGGATTATCAGGCCCGTGGTATCACTCCTATCCCTTTTTCAGCAGTACTGCTTTCCAGGTTATTCCCACGCAGTGAATACCTGTTTTGGATTACTGTCCCTCAAATGTATTAGCTTGCATTTGGCTAACTAAATCTCATTTGTATTTTCCAACAACGTGTCTAATTTCTTTAGATAACTGTTTGTTTTTTTTCTGCCCTGACTTATGCTGAACTCTTCCCACTTTATCATCTGCTAATGTCACTAGTGTACTGCTCACTTTCACATCAAGTTCACTGATACAGACACTAAATATGCCTAAAATGGCTAAACTTGTATCACTGCATGCATATGTGAGCACTCATGCTACTCTTTTAGCACCTAAAACTGCTGTGACTCACCGAACATATTCTCCATACTTTGTTCTATTTTTGTTTATGGTCGTTCACTCCATTTTTCACTCAGATGACACTCCATATACATAAATAATTTGTTAATGAGAGATTTAGAGGTGTATTTGTATTTTAGGAAAATATGTAAAATATTATTACAGCTACAACTTTCTCTTCATCCACTAGGGCCTCAAACCAGTCCTGTACTCAACCATACTCACTGATCTACGTGCAGATGTTGTTGCAGTATCAGATCCCAATTTTAAACACTGAGCAAATATAATGAAAAAAATAAAAGCCTCTTTTAAAGTAATTTTGCTTGGAAAATTCCAGACTTTTTATTGCTGTTTTCCTAATATTTCTGCCATTATTTTACGAGCACCAGCAATTAGAATCCCATAAATTTATCTAGTTTTTCAGGTCATACTCTTTTTTTGTTTTTGTTTTGTTTTTTAAGAACTAAATCAGTACTACTATTCAATTTCTTAGTGCCATCTTGAATATCAAATTACTTAAATATCTTTGTATCTTTCGAATGTCCCTTCTATTTGTTGTCAATAACAATTTCACACAGTCCTGATTTTTAACTGCTCACACTTTTTTATCCTACCATGTATGCAATTTCAGGAAGTTCAGCATAATGGCTTGTCTTTACAGTAACTTTATGCCCCTTTCCATTTATAAACTGACCTATTTTCTCTCTGCTTGACTTCCCCTTACCTCCCCACTATTTACAACAGCAAATTCTTATTCACGTTTAACTAGTATTAACTCATTTCTGCCACCTTGACCAAATGCTTTGCAGAACTGAGACCCAAACTTACTTTACCTGGCACTTAGCCTTTTCCCATAATTTCTCTTACAGCAGACAAATACTTTTTAAAAGCAAACTGTTTTTTAATTCAGCTATTCATACTTCATTTGCACAAGGTCTCGCTTCCAAAGAATAGATGAAGACCCACAACAGAAATAAATGTATCACTTACGCTCACATGAAAAGCAACAGAACCTTATACTAACACGCGAGGTCACATCAGCCCAATTCTTTGTAGGACTGTAACCTAATCAATCATTAACATAAAAAACAAGTTGTATTTCATGTTAACTTTATTTTCACCTACTGCATGTTTACCAACTAACAAAAATGTAAAAGTGTGCCCACATTACCAATATTTACATTTATTACTCCATATTAAAATATTTTCATTAACATTATAAAATAATCTTTAGAGATGCATTTAGAAAATGCTTTACTAATTCACCTCAATTGAGATGAAACATCTAATTTGCACTACATCCAAGGGAATTACACTCTGTGATGCTGTAGAGCCTTACAGAACTACATTAACAAGTACAGTCTATCAATGGTTATCGGCACTGTGGCTTTTGACTGCTCACTAAGAACCACAGTGCATAAATTACTTCACCTGTCAAACAGCTCAAAGCAATGCAGGCACAAAGTTTGAATGGTTCAGACTTTCCCTATTACAAATAACTTTTTCCAGTGAGAGCGAAGAGGGAGCCGTGCAAGGGAAAAGGGGTAGATGGGATGGTCTATCATAACCTATCAAAATTACATCGTAAGTTTAAACAATTCACATCTTTAATGAGCTAACATTCCCAAAGACATCCAACAAAAATCCACAAGTCAAAATGAAAAAGTTATTTAAACGAAACAGAAGACACACCTCACAACTGCCTAGAAAAAAAGTTGATGATTGTTTTGCAAAACGTTTGGTATAATTAAGCCAACAGGACTACTAACGCGACACAAAATAAATTCAACTTTCTGAATTATTTAAACAGTAATTTTAAGTCAAAATGACAGCATTATTAGAGATAACACAGCAAAACGAGCAAGGGGTTCCTGTAGCTTGAGATCTTATCTCAGCCAACATGGTATGCCAGATGTTTCATAGAAAGAAGCAACTTTCATCACAGACTATCACAGATCCAAATCCGCAAACGTATTCATGTAGGTACACACCACCAAATCCCTCTGAATTCATGAGGATCCTATCTGCCAGGCAGATCACTGCGTCACTTTATAGGGCACAACACACAATTTGATAAAAATGTATATTAAAGTTAACAGGCCTCAATTTGCTTGGCTTTGTTTGCAAAGTCATTACAATAGTGGGGCCAAGACTCCAGTCATACTTGAGACTAAAAAGGAACATTTTTTTCCAAGGGGAACTGCTGAGCAGCTCATGAAAGCCTAGCCTTATAAGAAACCTCAGGTTATGTTCTTCAACACTGATAACATAAAACAGTTTTTACAAATTTAGCATGAGAGTACTTTTCTTTCCCTATAACCAAATTCCCCCCAAACCCTTCAACGTTAAGGCTAAACGACCATGAAACTAGAGGAGATATATGTGTATACATAGTCATATTACTGCACAGGTAGGGTGGTGAACTCAGCTGGAAAACACTTCACTTCAAACTTAGATTATGTTAGAAGCAACAGCGAGTAAAGCAGTAATTCAAAAAACAAAAACAAACCACCCCCCAAACAACCACCTTGACAGTTTATTTCAGAATGGCCTACGTAAATGATAGAGATTATGATAAATCAAACATTTTCAAAGATTCTTCATCTTAACTGTTTATCAACTTTTTTTTCCTAAATTCCAAATAAATAACAAAAAAAACCACTTTCAATTATTTGTATCTAATCATTCAGACACATTTTCAGCAACTGTATATAAAATAACGTCAATATCAGCATGGTAAAAATAAAAATAACATTTTTGGATGTTTGATTCTTAATTATAAAGTAGTATCTTATTAAAAATTAATAGTCATTAGAAGGCTAAATTAACATTAATTTCCTTAACTGTCATAGCATATAAATGCTTCCAAAATACAATTGACACACCACCTTACGTCACAGTGCAATAAGTTAGGCTTTCAAGCACTTCTAAAATACAGAAAATAATAAAAAAAAAAATCATTTTGCAAAATAAATGTGAAATCTAGTCAGGTAATAAACTACACGGTCCACCAGAAGAAGTCAAAAAGCAAAAACTATTTTCTATGATCCAACAAATGTTTAGCAACACTACCAGAATACTATGTATTAGAGAGAGAAAATAAACAGAAAGGGACATCCTGAAGGGAGCTTCCCACTTCATTCCTAGGCCTACCAGCAATCATAAACTTTGCTAAAGCTATTAACCATGGCAATTTCTTTCCTTAGTCTGGATCTTCAAGCAATCATATGTCATCACCAAAAAAAGAAAAATTCAGTAACTACAGATCTCTGACTAAGGTTTTCCAGACATCATTGTAACTCAATAACTGCTCTACTGTGCTCTGAACTCTACAGCTTCAAGCTGGAAGTCAATCTAGGACAACCAATAGAAAGTGCACCTGTACAATTACTGCATTTCCTAATTCAGAAGGCCAAACTAGAGACAGATAAAGCTTGTGTGTACTCAGATCACCAAAACAGAAGTCCAAAAGCCCATACATCTTTTGTACACATTGCACATCTATCTTAGCATTAACTACAATGAAAAAATACCATCTATATAGTTCAGAAACATAAAATTACATTCCTTAACCAATGTACATTAAACTTGATTCTAAATTAAATATAATCATGTCTATATAGCATCTAGAAACGCTATACATGCAATAACTGTAAAATCTTTCACAAAAAAATAACCACTAAGTTAATCAAAATTAATTTCTTTTTAAAAATCATTTAATAACAGGACAGTACCACATACAGTAATTTAAAATATTCAATGTAAACTCCATGCTACATTAAAAAAAAAAAACTGCATCTTAAAAAAATAATCTGCATGACTTCAAGGAATATAAACTTATTTTTAAAAACTGCAAAAATCTACTATTTTTCAAGTAACAGGAAAAAAATATTTATCTTTGTACTCTAAAATAAAACATAATGTATGCTGCTGGTAATTGATAACAGTATAATTTAGACTGCTTTGGATATCTTCCTACAGATGCATTTTCCTTCAATGTCTGACCCCACTGAACAGTAAACAAGTTTACATATAGGAACACATTTCAGTGGTTCAAAAATTTAACTAAGTTTCTGTAACTACAATAACAGGATCTCTTAGTAACTGTCCTTTAGTACCACCGTTCTAAAATAATCAATTAAAATGGCTCTGACATGGATTGTTTATATACTTAGGATCCCCTGAAAGTTTAAGGCTTGCATCTGTAAAATACAAATAAAATAACTGCAGACCATAATTACCTTTAAGTGATCACTGCAGCAGACAAATAAGGAATTAGAAGTCCTTTCTGGTTTATTTTGTAGCATTTTTTTTAAGAGTAGGGGTATTTTTATTATTGCACACACCGACAACCAAATATAATCCCACACTCAAAAATACTACTGCAACAGCTTGATAGCACTCACCGCAAGTAATACTGTTTTAAAGCGAAGGCAGCGTTAGAACAACTTCTGGGAAAGTTAAACTCCTCTACAATTTCTCCCCACTGATTCTTCTCAGATACCTGTCAAAAACAACACACGGGCCGAGATACACAACGTACACACAAACACTGCCGTCGACAGCGAACATCGCAAAAAAAAAAACCCACGAGCTGCCACGAAGTAAATAGATAAATATATATAGAAGAAAAAAAAAATAGGAATGTATATGGGATTTAGGACTGTATTTGTTACTGACAGCCGCTAATATTTCCCCTTCGGGAACAATCCCGCTCCTCGCCGACATTTTCCCCGATTATTGTATTTTGTTTTATTTCGGGGGGCACGGCCGGGAGGGCCCGCATTGTTTTGGGGTTTGTTTGTTTTTGTTTTTACTGCCTGGACAATAACCAATCGGGAGTCCCTCTGTCGCCCCCTTTTAAATCCTACCGCGGTCCGTTAAAAACCCAAAGAAGTTTAAAATAATGCAGGCAAGTCTGGGAGGGGGCGCCCCCTGGGCTGCGGGGTGCGGGGGAGCGGGGGAGCCCTCCCGATGGGTCCCCCCACGACAGCTCCCCAGCCACAGAGAGGCCTTTCTTTTGAGGCCTACATTTCTGTCCCTAGCCTTGAAGCCTAAAGATGGCTATTTGATTACACACCGTCTTGGGTGCCCCTTTTGTTATTTTTCCCCGGGAAGGGCTCGGAGGGCAGCGCCTGGCCCCCCCCCGGCCGCGAGGATCGTTCCCTAGCCCATGCTCCGTGCCGATTATCGATGTTAAACATGCCCGCTAATTTTGAGTTGCACTAAAACTGCGCTCAGACTCTCTCCTCTCTCTGTCTCTCCCTCTCAGAGGCGCACACACAAGCTGCGACCACAAGCGAAACAAACTGCCCCTCACGGCCCCAAACGCCCCGCTCCCCCCTCGCCTTCCCCCGGCGACGGGGGGCAGGGGGCCGGGGCCCGGCCGGGGGCGGGGGGGGGGCCGGCCAGGGGGTCCGCCGTACCCCCGGATCCCCCTCCATCGCTCCGCCGACAAGGCCAAGGCACCAACCTGCCTGCCTGCTTGCTTCCTTCTTCCACCCCCCACCTTCTCTAACCGGCTTTAAATAGGACGGTTCCCGGCCACCCCGGCTCCCCCCGCCGCCCCCGGGGGTCAGAGGAGACTTTTGGGAAGAGGTTAGCGGGAGGGAAAGCCAAATTAAAACTTCCACTCACCTTCCCAAATCCGCCTAAAGTGGTGACTCTGGTGTAGAGAGCGTGAAGATCCAGCTCCTTCCCACCCACCACAGGGATCTTCTTAAAAGGAGACCTGCCAAAGGAGATACACACAAAACACCACAACTTGTCAGCTCTGCCCCCTTTTCTCCCCTCGCTGGGGCTGCCGTGTCCTTCAGGGAAGGGGCTGGAAGTTGGATCTGGTCGGTTTAAAAGCCTCCCCCCCTCCCGTTCCATCTCCCCATTTTCCTCACCCTCTGCTGTGGTGAAACTGCCGCAGCTCGTCCAGGAAAGCGAGTCCCTTTCTCCGCTGGTCTGCGTGGTTTTTACCCGTCGAATTTGCCATTTTTGTAATAAAAAAGGTCCTCTTAAAAAAAAAATCCAATTTAAAAAAAAAAACGGCCGACAACAACAACAACAATCCCCGGCTCCTCCTTGTCTTTAAGAGACCCAGGTGCCCGTGCTCGGCCGGGGATCAGCCATGGAGAGGGGCTTGTTTAAAAAAAAGTTTAAAAGGAATAAGGGAGCCCAGAGAGTGTGGTAATTGCGAGTCCTGTCTCCACACAACACACAGGCAAAGAGACAGGGAGGGAGAGGGGCACCTCTCAGTAATTCCTCCTCCCGCTGCTGCTGCCTCTCTCAGCACCACAAACCCAACCGATCCAGCCTGCACATGAGACTCAACATGGTGCTGCTGGATCACACAATGAATTGGGTTACTGTTGTGGTGGGGTGGGGGGGGAGCCGGAGTGAGGTATTGACAGTGTGTGTGTGTTACAGCCGCGGCTCCATGCGATCTCCCTCTCCCTCGCTCGCTCCCTCGCTCGCTCTCTCACACACACACACACTGTACGGCTACGGCGGCGGCGGCGGTGGCGGCGGCAGCAGGATTCACTTCTCTTCTCTCTCAGACAAAAAGATCTGAGGCCGCCGTGCTTCTGCCTGGACGAGAGCGCAACACAGCGGGCCCCGGAGGCCGGTCCCGGTACTGCACGAGGCAGCTCCGAAGGCAAAAGCCAGCGCAGCCCCAGCAAGCAGTTCCTGGCGGGGAACAATAGGCTCCTCTCGCCGCTAAGGGCTCATCTGCAATGTGCCGCAAACTTCACACAAAGCCGGGCGGAAAGAGGCGAGGGAGAGGGAGAAGAGGGGAGGAAAAAAACGGCTACTACCGGTTGTTCCAGGGCTGGGGGCCGGGGAAATGCGCCCTCCGCGCCGGGCTCGCCACGGCGGCCTCTCCCCGCTCGCTGCTCCGGGGGGAGGGCAGCAGAGGTGGGCTCGCGGAGCGGGGCCGGTTTTTTTTTTTTTTTTTTTTTTTTTTTTTTTTTTTTTTTTAATCGGGCTAACGCCGAGCGCCTCGAGTTCAAGGGGAGAGAAAACAACAACGGAAGGGGGCACTGGCGGATTTTGACTTTTGAAAAACTTTGGAGTCCCCCAGCCCGAGGTGTTTCCAAGGACAGGAAATCTCCCCGGATAGCGCGGGGTGGGGGCGGGGAGGCGCTGTGCGGCAAGGGCGGCGGGAGCCCCTCGTTTCGGGCCGTGAGGGGCTCCAAACTTCCCCAACGAGGAGCACGGGGCGCCTTCCCCAGCAGGGGTGCCCCGGGGAGGTTTGCCAGCAGGGGCCTGAACTCTGCCTCGCTCCATAAATATTTTTTTTTTTCTCTCTCAGAGACACTCTGCCCTGTAAGCAAAGAGCTTTAGGACTGCTCTACTCGATCTAAGCCACATATATGTTTCTGTATATCACTAAACAGGACATACAGCGTAAAATTGTTGAAGGAGAAAGGCCGAGGCCCTCACCCTGGACTGGCGGTAGCCAAAAGCGGCAGCCCGCTCTCCCCTTTGCATATGGCGTGTGCAGTATTTGTAAATATTTTCCTCATCACGTGTATCCAGCGCCTGGGAGCCCAGGAGAGTACCTGCACTGCGGTCACACCTGCGGAGCAGGTGGGAGCGAGAAGGGGCCTGCGCAGCCAGCGGTGCCTTCTGTCTAAAATCTGCTCCCCAGGTAAAGCGGTGGGGGTCCAGGCGGGCGTTTGTCCTTCCCTACAAGTAAACAGAGCTTCAGGTGAGCGCTTGTCCCAGTTTAAGGGGTGCTGAAGGAATGTTGGTCCCTCACAAGCAGTACACTGAAATTCAAGGCCAGATTGGGCCTTTAGTTTTCTTTAAGCAGAACTCCTCGTTAAAGTCAGTAAAGAGCTCTGTTTTGAAATCAATGGCACATTATGGCCCCAAGTGAGCACTTAAGGGAGAACTATAATTCCTTTCTATTCCATGGACTAACTAACTTCAGGAAATAAAACATTTTTTTGAGGATTTTTTGTTTTTCTTTTTGACTTGAATGCTGGTTCAGCTTGAATATAAAAAGACAGAAATAGAGCAAGATGGTTGGTAAGATTTGTCCTTGGGTCACACTTATGGGGGGGGGGCAGGGGGGGTAGAAAAGAAATCCCTCAGTTTCCAATCAGTAAATATTGACAATTGCCCTCTCTGTGTGGATGGGCTGGTGGTGCGTCAATTTCAATGTAAGACGTGCAGTGTCTATTCACTGTAGCCTTGGGTGCCCCCCCCGTCCCCCGGACTTAAACGAGACCTGCAGCAGGCTCCTGCCTGCGACACTTTGAGTTTCTGCTATTTCAGCAATAGGCTCCCAAAGCCAGGATAATGTGAACGGGAGAGGCTTAAAACAAACAAGCGATTGAGGGGTCCAAATCGCTCTTTCAGGCACACGCAGCTAAACCTTCCTCCGCGGGAGAGGGCGGTGGTTTTTAATCTCGCCTCCGAATTCCTCCCGAGCGGGGGGTCTCCCCTCGGCGAGGGGCGGGCGGCAGAGGTGAGTGGCTCTCCTCGCCCCGCGCGAGGGGAGTGGGTGGCAGAGAGGGGAGGACAGGCGAGTTGCGTAGCAGGGCGAGGTGGGTTTCCATGCTCGGCAATTGCGCACGGTCCCTTACGTAACCGTCAGCTGGGGATTCCCTGGAGGGGGTCACTTTATTCAACCATTACACAGACCCCGGCCGCCGCCGCTCCGCCGCGCCCGGGGCCGCCGCCGGCTGAGGCTGAGGCTGCGGCTCCGGCTGCAGGCAGCGCGGCGGCGGCTCCTCACAAAATGGCGGCGCCCATGGAAGCGGCAGCAGCCCCATTTTGTGCCCGGCAGAGCCTGTCAACAAAACGCCGACTTGGCCAAGGCTGAGGAACAGAAGGCGGCGGCTTCGTTCGCGTTACGGCGCGGAGGGAGGAGAGCGGAGGATTTCACCGCCCTCCCGCCGCCGAGAGGAGACTTTTCTACAAAGTGTGCGCGGGGGGGCAGGCAGGGAGGGAGGGAGGAGAGGGAGGTGAGGGGGGACGCGAGCAGCCAGCGAGTCAGCGGCTGCCTCAGCCCAGCGCCGAGCCGCCGGAGCTGCGGCGCGGGGGAGGGGAGGGGAAGGGAGGGGTAGAGAAGGGAAGGGAAGGGAAAAGAAGGCAGGCGGCGGCCTCGGCGCTGCCCGCCCCGGCTCCGGGGCCCAGCTCGCCCCCATCCGAGGGCTCCGGGGGCTGCGGGAGCGGCCGGCGGCCCGGCGCGGCCCGGCACGGCCCGGCGGGGGAGGCCGGGGCTGCCCGGGCGAGAGGCGCTGTTGGCCGCGCAGCCCGGGCGGAGGGGACCGTGCCTGTGGGATTCTGGCGAACCTGTACTGAATGACAGGACGAGCTGGCTCCTCGTGTAGCTAACTAGGTCACTGTCAGCACTTAATTACTGTTTGTTTCATTTTAGTGCGTGCCTTATGAATAAACCGGCTATTAGGCTGATGCTTCAAGTAACACTATCCAGCACCAAGGTACAAAATGTCTGTATTGGACTCTGATCTTGTGATGCCAGCTTGGTAATAATTGCTGTTTTACATTAACGATGTCTGCCTTTCTGTAGCTTGCTTCTTTAGCGTGTACCTGGAATAGATGGAGATCCCATACGATATGGCTGCGAAGCTATATTTGTATTATACCACCTGTTTGGCTGTTTTTGTGGTGATGGGGGCTCCCCTCTCCTTTGAGGCAGAGAAAGGGTTTATGAATTACGGCTTTTTTTTTCCTGATTTACCTGATTTAATATTGCATGCGTTTTAATGATGCCTAAATAAAAGTGTTAACCTATTTCATTGTTGAAGTGATAATTATTAACGTACCAATATTATATTAGTATTTAAGAATCAGAATTATAGCTTGTTGCATATTAAAGGCTCGAGGATGAAATGTATGTAAAAAGATAAAAAAAATCCTGCTGCTTTTTTTTAATCTATTTATTGATCCCTGTATAGTACCTGTCAATGCATTTTGAAGTCATTTAATTGTAAAATAAAATCTGTGTTATTATAAACTGTTTATGAAAGTTAATATATACAATGAATTTTGGTGTGTAAATATTACGTGTGGAATCAGCATAGTTGCAGACAGTACAGAGCCAGTAATTGAATTGTCACTGTTCAGTAGCGGTGGTTGTGTGTTGTTTCTTTTTTTTTGGGGGGGGGGGGGGGGGGGGGGTGTTGTTTTTTTAAGTACAACTGTGTCAACAATTTTTGTATTCTAATAGCTGTATCCCATGTTGCAGTCTCAAGCTTTTTTTTCCCTGAATCTTTAATATTAAATTCTGTGCTTATTACCTGTCTGCCCAACTGCTACTATCCAGAGCAGGCCACAATTGTTCTTGTCAGTTGCCCACTAACTGCATTTGCTTTCTGGTGGGTGAAATATTCTTTCTCATTTCCATTTTCATTTCTGCTGTGCTGCTGTTGAATTGTGGCAACATTACATTTTGATTAGAGTAACTAGTATCACTAGCTGAATGCTACTTACATTAAATAGTAAACTGTAAATCCTTAGAAACAGAAATTAACGTATTTTGTTTGCGTGCTTGCACTGGTGTGTGTATATATATGTTTTTTTAGAAAATGCATCCTATTAAATGGACGAGAGGAGAGAGTAAATCCCCTGAAGACTGCAGACAGTCATGTATAATGAAGGTGCAGTCTGAAAATAAACACAAGAATTACTGGTGAACACCTGGTAGAGGAGAAAGGGTCAGAAAACCAGTGGTAAATTTCAGTGACATTCATCTCAACCAGTTTTAATAACAAATGTTAAAGTGTTGAATTTAACTGCATACGTTAGGCTAACTGTGTATGTTAGGTTTCACTGTTTGCTCAGCTTGCTGTGATAAATGCATCTTTTAACAAGGGGCATTTACTCAGACAGGTATTAGTCCTACCTCTTCTTACCAAATAATATTCTAAAATTATTTATTTCATTTGGGTGTGCAAGCTGGTATAAAGATGCTCCTACTTTGTATAGATTATAAGTGGCTAGTACAGTAATGGTACTGTATTAAGTCATAAATTAAAGATCTTTAATGCATGAAATTAAATGCTAAGCATTACAGCAAAGACAGGAAAGTGAATGTACAATATTACAGGATACTTCTGCACACTTGCACAAAATTTCCACTGCAGTTAGTGGAATTTAACTACTCTTGCTGGTTTGTTTTAGATAATCTTAAAAAATAATAATAAATAATGATTTTACATTGAAAAAACAACTTCTTAAGTTCATTCTTTGAATGACACTTCCTTCATAAATTTATGAATGTGTTGTATGCCTTCCTCATCTTTTATTTCCTGAGTAGTAGTAACTGAAAAATAACAGTTGGAAAAATGGGCTCCATAAATACTGTTGTAAATAATCAAGTAAATTGATTAAATACTTCCTTAAATACTATCTATAACTATTGTAATTTCCCAGTATTTGCTGTACTTCACAAAGGTCCTGCTGTTGGAATCAGTGAATTTTATGATCATGTAAGTCCCAAATTAAAAACACTTCAGAGTTGAGAGTTCTTCAATTGTGCAATGTAGTATGAAACATGAAGCAGGAAAACCCTAAATGCAACTGAAGGAGAAGTAAAAATAAATACGTGAACGCACTCCCACTTGCTTTCAAAACTGCAGTGCTTTTGAAATCATAGTTCTTTTGTAGGTCCTGACTTATGTGTTCTGAACACTTGGGCTTGGCAATACTTCAGCAGTAAGTTTAGAAAGTTTAGCTAATTCATATCCTTTTCTTACACTTATCAGGCCAAAAATATGTGCTGCATTTCTCAAGTTATCATACCTATAATGCAGATTAGGGCCTGAGTGGTGGAAAATATTCGGAGGTTCTGAGAAACATTGGTCTGCAATGCAGAAGTCACGAATGTCCTGACAGGCAAACTTGTGCATGCTTTTTAAAAGCAACAACAACAAAAAAGGTATTTGCACTTAGTGAACGACCTATTTCCAGCATTACCTTGTGATTACCTGTATGTTTGTGTGATCTGGTGGATGGCACACTTCCCCTGCCACCGTAGCTGTACTTGTTTCCTGAAATAGCACTAGTGTGATTCATGTTTCTGGTTGCATGTGTGAAAGTTTGATTGAGATGCAAAACTGAGAGAGTTCTTCTGAATGTTAAAAAGGAACTGTGCTCTGAAATACGGAAACTATCAGGTTAAATTTGGCTCAAACTTTAAGGGCTTTTGTAGAGCAAGAATGATGGTATCACACATTGGTGGGGGAGGTCTAGTTAACATAAAGCAAAAGCAAGCCTAATAACTTCATAATGTTTTTAGAAGTCTTAAATGATGAAATGCTACTAGTGTGAGAGTTTTCAGTATTTCAGATCTCTCAGCAATATTTGCTCATCACATAGCACTGTCTCATCTTTGTATTTTACCAATTCAAATGGCAGCAAATGGTAGCTAAAAATATGGGGAAATTTCTCCAAGTAAGCAGTTGCCTTAGTTAACTTTTATATAGACATAAATGAAAAGGGAAGTAGTTTGAGCAACTGTAAATATGTGAACAGACAATACATGTGACAATGTATGTATTTCATTATAATACATGCTGGAAAAACTTTACTGAGAACTTAAGTAGTCGATGAAAGAAATACCAGTTAAACAACACTGTAAGTAACTAACCTATTGGAATTGCCAATTACTTAAAAGTCATGGAAAAAAAACTAATACCCCCAGATGCACTTCTGAAGGAGAAAATTTGCTGTTTAGCTATGGTTCTCAGTCTGTCTGTTGGTGATCTACTTACTATAGACTTGCTCTTACGGACTACTGATAGGTGATCAGCATCGTATTGAATGTTGCGTTGCTCAGACACAAGGAAGTAGTGCTATGTTCAGCTTAACTTAAAAAAAAAAATCTCAACGCATTGGTCAAATGCTGATGGGACACCTGACTTGAAAATTGCACTTAAAACATTGGACTAAAGCCATTTAACTGCAGTTGTGTCTAATATAACTGGAAAAAAAAAAAAAAGCTAGAGAGAAACAGTTTTTGAGGTTGTTTACATATAATGGACTATCAAATGTAGTCAAGTATCAGTTCCTGTCACTTGCAGTAATATGATAGTATTCAAAGCTGTTAGGGGAATCTATGACTGTTCTTCTCCAGATATTACAAAAAATGTTAATTATGCTGAGCTGCTACTATTTCTGAATTTTGAACCTTAACATATGATCTGTCTCACCTAGAATCTTGCTGCTAATGAAGGATAATCAAAGACAGTTAGGAAAAAGTAAAAGTAGTAGAGTGTATATCTATCATCCTATACGTTCCGCCAATTTTTAATGTTGTGGTTTCCAGAGATACCAAGAGCAACTTATGTGCAGAGCTGGGAGAGTCAGGTTCTGAGCTAAGTCTTCAGATATTAGGGGTAGTAGCAGTGTCAAAATGCGTTACATGAACTAATCTGCTTAGTCTTGTCCTTATCTAGCTTGTCTGCAGGGTTGGGAAACTGCACGCTGAGGAAAGGTCTCTTCCCTCTCTGAGACTCCCTTGCATGTGTCACAGAACAGTACAGAAGCTGGAAGAATTTTTTCAGTCCCGCTGAAGAAGGAAAAAGGGTAATCATAGAAAATGTGTGCTCAAGTAAGGGAGTGAGGGAAAAAAATGATAGTTTTGGGGGGGGCAAACACCACTCTGGCATTCTTTCAACATTGTGACAGGTGACTTCTACTGCAGATACATTTCCTTAGATGTAGTTAATGCAGAGTTTGTTTCTGTCTTTGGTTGATTCAGGGATACATAGTACTGCACATGCTCACACTTGATTTGTAATCTTAAGGCTTTCTTTATAGTTTTAAGTATTTGATTTCAGTTTCTAGAACACAAACGTCCAGTGACGTAAGTCATGTGCTGCACCAGGGACTGTTTGTGGTGTGTTCCCTAACTGTGTAAACAGCAGCGCTGGGTAAGTTTTTGGTACCCCCAGAGTTTACAGTATGGCTTCTCAGAATGAAACTTCTTCCAGTGTCATTTCATCCATCATCAAGTTACTCTAGTGTTAGTCAAAATAAGTCAAAGTCAAAATAGATTTATTTATCTTTTAATGCTACAAGTTTAGCTAAATTTAAAAGACAATAAAAGTGTAGTAAGTGTCTGTAAGCAAAACCCTTAGAATAGTTCTGCTATTGATCTGCTACCTACATTTTAATAAATCTGGGCTCATTCATCACTTTGTGTTAGGAAAATTAAATAATGTGGGTGCTAGTTTTTCTTTCAGAGGCTTCCAAGTTATTAGAGCCTCCATTGTGTTCCCTGTGAATTAGTTGTGCTTAGCACTTAGGAAAATGGAGCTGTGTCCTTAATCCAGGTGTCCGTGCTACGTTTGCAGTACTATACAAAAATTACGGTACGTATTTGATAGTGCAAGTTTCCCAACATCGTTTAAGTATTGTCCTAAGGAAGCCTGTCCTTTTGCCAAAATACGCTAACAAAGCTTTCAAAGATGTTTTTGTGATAATTTTTGAAGTTTGGGTAACTGCCTGGAGGCAAGTTCATATCAGATCAATTTCTTTATTTCTAGAAGAAAACACAGTGACACTTGATTATTTTTTTTTCACATGCCAAAGAGTTCTTGACTGTAAATGAAAATCTGATAGTTTCTATCTGCAAGTGAACATTAAGATTATGCATAATTGCATACAAACATTAACATATAAACATGAAAATTAGGGGTGAAAAATTCCATGCTCATTACTTGAGTTTTCCACGTGTGACATCATGTGTGCGTATTGTGATAGTCTGTAACTGTGTAATCATACTTCTTTATGTAGGGTCCTTCTGTCTGAGAAGTATTTTAAAAAGGGAGGTATAGCTCTGTATCTGCATTGCGTTTAAATGTTTATCTGAGTAGAGATTTTTTGCTTTTCCTTACAGGCTTTTCTGGAGTAATCGTTAGGAGACTGTGAATGCTTCATGTATACTGAGTTACCAAAATTCGGAGGTAGTAGCATCACCATCACTTTAATGTTGAGAAAGTTAAGATGCAGAGGAATTCAATACAAGAATGGTTGCTAATTTGGCCTGTTCTTTATTTAATCAAAGTGCAGTTTCAAAGATATAATTTACAGATTTATTTACGAGTGAAGACAGTTCAGCAGTAGAAGTGCTAGCCATAATTTCTGAGCCAGCTTTAATTCATCCGTAGGCAACACTGTGAGCTTGTTTGTGCGTTCTGTGGTCCTGTCTGCATTATGAGGTCTTTTCTAGTGGAAGGCTATTGTGGTGCTTGGAAGCTGCAGTAAAGAAAGCGATGTAAGTATTGTAGATACTGCCAGGTATTTCAGAGCTTAGTTTCCAGAGGCTCAAATCTGGAACTCAGAAAATGAGAAACACTTCATGAGAGGCCACCTTCTCAACATCAGAAACTCAGTGCTCGGTGTAAATCCCCGGTAAAGGCAGAAATAGAATTTGGGTATGACCACCAGGAACAATTTGCTTCAGCTTCCCAACCCCACCGAGCTCTCCCCTCCCCCCCGAGGTCTGTTCCCTGCCCTCTGCGCCATGGGTCCATCCTTCCTGGCCTGGGTGCCAGAAGAGGGAGCACTGAGCACTGTGGAGCCCCAGCCTTCATTGCACTCCCCACTGCTGCCTCAGGTGGGAGTAACTTTGCTAGGTCCAGTCTGCAGCACTGCTGATTCCACGGGAGTTTCAGCAAGCCTAGCTTCTGCTAGCTTCTGGCTTTTTTTTTTTTTTTTCCTCTGTGCATGTGCAGCTTGAGATTCAAAAGCTTATAGCTTTATCATAATATTCAATCAGAAAACTACCCAAAAGGCATATCCCTGATTCAAAGTCTATTCCTCCACAAAATTTCAAATTCTTTCTTCAAAGTAAAGAAATCATAGGCCTTTTCAAGTACATTATGAGGGCTTTTTCTGTACTTGAGTAAAAATGGGAAGTTTTTTTCTCCTCCGGTTTCATTCTTGCACGTACCTGGCTCCTCCTTGTTGAAAGTTCCATTTGAACACACCAGCTTGAGGCAGACACCTGACCTGGAAAACTTCATCCAAGGTAGTTTTAAGCTCAGAAAAGCAGTGTCTACAGTTGTTCCTTAAAAGATGTCTTGGAGCCTGAAGCCCTATTGACGTTCAATCCTGCAAACATATCCTAGTAGCCATTTGGCACCATTTGCATTTGTAGTCCCTATATACAATATACAGAGTGATTGCAAAATATCTGTACACTGGGCTCAAACGCAAGAAGACAGCTATCCTGTGATGTCCTTGGATCATTCCAAGATTATTTAAATTACTCAGAATAACACTGCCAAGTACAGCATCAGTATATGAAAGGAGGGTAGCAAGTCCTGTATGTGGAATCCCAGTAGTAAAAATGTTCCTCACAAGGGTGATTTTGGTGGCGACTTCCTCAAACAGGCTTAGGGCTATGAGTAACTGAAGCAGTTGCGTAGCATTGGGTATATTCACTGGACCTTCAGTAGTATCTGAACTGTATCTCTTTGTTATGCAGCACTGTGATCACCACATTCTGTGCTACCTGTCACTGTGGTTACAGCATCTCAGTCCAGACTGTCTGGAACAGTTTGATCAACTAACTGGATGTCCTGGGAATATTCTCAAAGGACTGCCTTAGTTTGTTATTCTCTAGTGGTTTCATTGCTAACAAAGCTTAGCCTAGTAAGTACTATCTGATACCTCTTTTTTTAAATTGCTTTTTTTTTTATTATTATTAAAAAAATTGCTTGGTGAATGGCTAGGGACTATAATGTTAAGAGCATTTTGTCCTCATTGTGGTGCTACTGATTTCAATTTGGTGTGAGTGGTAGAAGAGCTTTATGCGGTGGTTTGCTTTATTTAAGCAGTCCTTGTCCTGTCCCCGTCCCATCCTAGCAAAATGTCTGGGATGTGTCTTGCAGCAATATAATTAGAACACAGAGGGCTACTCTATGCTCACATGCCTCTCACATGAGGAAAGGAGAAAAAAAAAAACAATAAACACAAAACACCATGGTTGAGGGAGAGGGAAGGCTTTTTAGTTCTGTTTATATGGTCTTCATAAGCACAGTTACTAAAGAATTGAGATTTTTATGGCTTAAAGTTAATAACATTATTCTAGTAAAAAATCTTTGTTAATATTCCACAAGGTATTCATAAATTATCCTGAACCAAAAGTCTGCTTTTTGATGCAGTTGTGGTCCCAGGGAAGATACAGAAGCAAAGACTTTTTTGTTTTGTTTTGTTTTGTTTGTTCTTACTCATTTCAGTGGCAAGTTACAGTTCCTCGGTATAGGAGCCAGTGAAGCTGACTTCTTCTGCATCCCTGCAAGTGGTTCATTGCCAGCTGGAGAGAAACAGACAGTATTCAAACAAACCATTTAAGCAGCTTCAGTATTCTTCAACACGTTTTCATGGAAAGTGAGGGGATGTGATGTTTGCAACAGATCTTCCCCTGCCCTGGTAGATGACAAAACTTCACCACAAATGATACAGTGTGAGGTCACTGGCCTTCTAAAAAGCTGTCTTGAAGACCATAGCTCTCCAGGTTAGAACGTCTCCATTTCTGTTCAGGTGTCTTGAAAATGGGTTGTCCTGTCTGATGAAGAGTTTTTCAGAGTTGCCCTTTCATCAGTTGTAACAGCAGAGCACTGCCCATTGGAAGTTAGGAAGATTTTTCAAAACCAGGAAAAGCAAAGCCACCAATCACAAAATGTATTTTGGGTTAATTTGTTATTACTTTAGTAAAGCATGCTTATCTTAAATAAGGGTAGCAATAAATGATACAAATTCAAAAAAAACACTGCTTTATAGTTGCAAATGAAGCTATTAGAAGTTTAACAGTTGAAAAGGTGGTACTAAGTGGGCAGGTGCATGTGCCTGGGTGTGGCAGAAAAAAGTACTGCAGGCTAGCTATCTGGGGTGGCACATTTTGAGTGTAAACTATCAAAAGCAGCACTGTGCCAACCTTTGAGTGCACCATTCTTTGGGCTGCTGCCCTCCACGTATCAGTAAGAGAACAGGAGCAGCTCCTGTAGGTTTTTCCAGGACCTGAGCTCAAACTTATTAAAGAGGTTTGCGTCTACATGTAAGTCTGTTGGAACTGGGCTCCAGCACTGGAGTGGCAGTGCTCAGAAAATGTTGGATCATCTCTTAGAACCAAAGTCCCTGTATTGTGTGCAGAGTCTAATGGATGATAAAAGTATCAGGACTTAAGTATTGCTAAATGGTTCTCTTTATCATGCTTGGTTCATGTCAAAGTTAATTGGACAAAGCTGCTGCCAATTCACTGCTCAAAAATAGTATAGAAACTTACAAAGAAACTCACCAGTTGAGTTTATATTCTGCAACAGTGTTGCCAATTAATTTTTGATAAGGGTTTGCTATTTTAAAGTACTTTGTATGTACTTTGAGCTCTAAAAAAGGATTTCTCAGCATTTTTTTGTGGAAATGGAAGAGAGGATTAGATAGTTATTACAAAAATATATATAATCTTTTGTCTGAATGTATGTTACACACAGTTACACATATAGACTTTCATGGCCTTTGGTACCAGAATTTGGCCATCCGAAGCATTTTCCTGTTCTGTGATGTATCACTTGCACAAGAACACAAGAGAGTATGCAGAGGAGATGGGAAACTTTCAAGCAGCTGATACTTGTGTTCTTCCTGTGCACATCAGTCACTTTTTAAAGTACACAGCGATTTCAGTATAACTTAGCAGTGGTTTGCACATCGTTACATGGTTTTAAAATCATCTTATCCTTTGCTCTGGTTATTTATCTTACAGACATGAACAATAAAGTTTTGTTGTTTGAATTTCTGCCTGTCTAATTGCAATGAAAGGAGAAGTATGAGCTATGCAAACAGATTTTATTGAAGTATAAAGACAGAGCCAGCAATTTACACAATCTGCAGAAATGACATGTCATTACCACAAACTAGCTACCACAGGAAGTAGCTCTTGAATTGTGTGCCAGATTATGTATTAAGACTCTGCTTACCCCAATCCATAAAATTAATTGGGAGCAAAATACCCTATGCACTTTAGAGTCCCTTAAGCCTTTAGGTTGTAGAAGAAAAATATAACAGACAACTACTAAGTCTTGTATTAGATAAGTTTTGAGGTAAAAGCTTCTCAGATTCCCTCAAAATCTGGAATATAATATAATTTAGGTGGCAGTTGTTTCATGGGGTCACCTCTGAGTCACGAACACGTGCACACGCAGTATCCAAATCTCCTCTTGACCAGTGTGGGTTTTGGGGTGCAATCTAGTTTTAGGAACAACTGTAATGTTGGGCAAATCCCTGATGCTGATAAATAATTTGCATAATGGCATCACTAATATAATAGAGTAGTTGATTTGCCAAGTTAGCTGCTCGTGAATTGGTATAGTTTCTGAACAGCAACAATAGCTTGATTCTGCATCAGAGTAGCTTTTTATAGTTACACACTAAATACTCAAACTCATTTCTTCAGATGCAAAGTTGTGGCACCACTGCTAGTTGTCAGTTAACAGTGAGTTATTCAACAATTAGTTTAATACAGCTTAAACTGGTGCTGCTTCTGAAAAGGAGGATATCATCCGCCTTCATCCTCTTCTTCCTTCTTGGCACTAGCAGCTGTGCAGCCATATTGCAACCTAGATAAAGATTAATTCAGCTGAAAATTTACAGGACAAAAAAAAACGTTACCTTTTAAAGGTACCTAAGGAGATTCAGTGTGTGAAAAGCAGTGTCTCAGTTCAAGAGAAGGCAGAAATAATCAGCTTGGGGAAGGCAGGGTTCCTTCTTCCTCTGTTCCATCCTCAAAGTCTCCATTATCCAGCCCACTCAGGTAAGAACAGCAGGACAATGCATGCCCCTCTTGTTCGTGCTGATTAGGAAGTTGAAGAAGCCTGATATTGAGGCAATTAGGTGCTGCTACTACTTTCTTGTTGCTGTTTAAAGAGAGATGGTGGTGGGTCTTCTGATAAATATTTCCTCTAGTCCATTTAGCCCAGGTTCCACAGGCATTTTGAAAGGAGTGCACCTGGCAGAATAGTCAACTGTGCTTTTATTTCTTTGTCAGGGCAGGTGGGGTACAACTGTCATCTTGTGGTATTTACAAGAAAACAGAAATAGAAAACTAACTTTCATTTTACGTGCAGCATGTCCTTGTGGGATGGACACAGATAATACAGAAATTAGTTCAAAAAAAACCATTTTGCTGATAAAAACCCTATTATATTTTCTTTCTGTTGCCTACTTTCAGCCTGTGTGCCACAGAACATTGCACTTCATCCAAAGATCTAACATTTGGAGTCTTCAGTCCTTGGAGTTGGAGGGAAGTGGAACCTAAATATCCATAGAGCGCTGTGTTTGATGGATATTTTAAAGACTGAGATTTGGAAATAAGTTTATCTCCTTCATTCATGAAGAACTGAAAAATAGAACCTTTTGGACAATAACACATCTATATTTAAATTTTCTATACATATGTACATTTCTATTTTTTTCTATATTTTTGTGGGCATAATTTTTAAGTTGTATACATATATGAAATAAATTCCACGCCTGAAGCAGAGCAAATATGGGATATTGCTAGAGTGGTTATGCTTCCCAAACATCTTCATGCAAATGAGAGACAAAGGACACATACCATAGGTGTGAGTTTGGTAAGATTAATGTTTCCAGGTGACATGAAAATTGAATGCTGAAGTGCTGAAGCGCTATGTTGTCTCCCCTTGAGTCTCTAAACTGCTGCCCTCCCATAGACTCATTGGTTTTAATTTCTGGCAATTCTTGGCTGTTTTGGCCTTCTTTCCATCTTCCGCTTTCTCTACTTCCTTTCTGCAATGCTTTGGCACTGCATCTACAGCACATCGGACTTGAGGTTCATGACTTCCCCATAAGTACAGAAGAATGAAGAATTAAATTTAATGAAAAGAATGAATTTAAATTTAATTTAAAGAATGAAGGGTGAAACTTAAATTATTCCCAAATTATAATTTAATGGTATAAACAGCATGGTTAAATTAACGGGGAAAAAAAAGTATTGACTTTGTTTGTTTTCAATTAGGAAACCTCACGTTCCCGTGTCAATCATATTAAACATGTCCTATGCTTTAGAAAAGCACAGGGAGAGGTAGTTCTTAACAGCTCACGGTGGAAGTCACTAATCTGATGATGGAAGAGGCTTGGGCTGGAGCCCAGCAGCAACACCAGCCTCACCACCTCCACTGTTTTCCTTCAACAACTAGGGACTTGACTTCAGCAGAACAACCCAACTGCTCATCATCAGTTCCAGTACAGGTATGGCCCCTGAATTGCCTGCAAGCCTTGGAAAGCTCCAGAGTGACAAGTCAAATGCCTCCACATTTGTGAGACGTGAGAAGAGTTGTCATGCAGGTTAGGCCTTGGGACAGGCTCAAAGTACTCAACTAAATCTGCGTTCCTCTTGTAAAACCTTTTTGTATCACAAGAAGAAAACATATACATGAATTACAGCAGAGGATGTGGAAAGTAAGGAATGGAGATGAAGAGACAGGCTAACTTCTTTATCCTTCTTTTTAAAAGTAATAAATTCAGATTTTAGCTACAAAGTCCATACTCTTTCAGCCCAGCTGTTGTACTTCTCACACAATGGAGAAAAACAGGATAAAGAACTTAGTGTTATAATAGAATTTCACTTTCACTGAACTTCAGTTTTCTTCTAAAACAGCTCCTGGTTCAACTCTTCATGTAAAATCAAAGGTACCAGAACTCTTGTGGCTGAACTGGGAGGGCAGCATCATGTTTTTTTCTCTTAAATGTAGTCATTCATGCCCCCCCACAACTGGCATCTTTTAAAGATTGTTATTCCACTTAAAATGATAAAAATCCCTCATTTTGCTTACCTTTTCTCCAACTAGTTTTTTTAAGTGTTTCCAATATAATGCTAGAAAAAAAAAATCAGAAAGAACTCATTGGTAAATATGGAGTCACTGTTATGTTAAACATGATTATTTAACTGATACCAAACTCTGTTTTCACACATATTTTATTTCCCTATTTTAGTGAATCTACCTATTATCTAAAAATGTATCTTAACTTTATAGTTATGAAACTTTCATTAACATTATGGGATTATTCGTGTAGAAAGTTCTGCACACAGATAACTGAAGGAATGTGGCTTAAGAATTCAAACAGTTCCTGGTAGAAACTGTATTTGTTATCTGCTGGACATACAATTCAGATTAAAATACGATGTACCGATTGGGGAATCTAATCCATAGTAAGATTTATTTTTTATTTATTTACATCTGAGTTTAGCCATCAAGTGAAGTTTTAAGGAAATAATAGCACCTGGATTTAAAGTGGTTGACAAGGTTTGAGAGAAAAATCAAATATTTTAAATGGCCCTTCCCATGAACCTGGATGTGTTTTTCAGCGGCAAAAGGCCATACAGACTGTATTCCCACTTCTTGCTACAAAGTCCAGATTTGGTATCCTTGAACACTCACAGTATGGTATTTGTAGATGAAGAGAACAAAAGGAGCATTCTACACTTGGAAAGCAACCCAGCTCCCAAAGGAATGGGATTTCTCGTCTGAAGGAAAAGGAAAATCTGAGCCCTGATGAAAAAATGAACATCAGGGCTGCATAGTATCCAACTTGTAGGTGAAGAACTTTAAATGTACTATCCTGCCCCAAATATTCCCGAAGCTTGGCTGTAATGCTTGAACGAGCTTTCTAGTAGGCAATCAGTCAGCAGGAGAATCTGCAGTTTCAACTTAGATGTCAAACCTACGTTGTTAGAGAGACAGGATAATTGCCTTGGAATAGGAACAGCAAGAGCCAAGAGTGAGTGGGACAGCTTAGCCTAGTGAAAACATCTTGCAGAGAAGAGGACCATGGAGCTTTTTTAAGCTGGGGCACTTGGCACTGCTGTCAGCAGGAACCTATTTTACCTGGGATTTATAGCTCAGAGTGCTATCCTGATTGGTGTTTGTGTCCTTTCGTTTAAAATATGACATGGAATCCTCCTCAGAAGGAAGAGTTGTCCTCCTGCTTCTAATCCATTAGCTGGGAAGTTACAGCCCTCACCAGAGAAAAGCCAGGTTCTATTTTAAGTGAGAGATTACATCTGTGTTCACCTTGCAGGATATACACAGGCCCTACTACTCAACATCAGAGAATTTTTCCCTGTTTGTGTAAGCTATGAGACAGGGAGCACTCCAGACCAGTTGCTCTCAGTGACACTGCTGAGATGGAGAGACTTGCTACAGTGAATTTCAGACAAGTAGTAAGTTGCTTTCTCTTTATTAGACACTCAAGATGTGCATGTGCCTCTACAAGTCTTCTCCAAAGTCTGCTTTTTGCTCAGCATGACTTACAAGGTCTGGCCCCTGTCCTCTCCTGTGCTAGCAAGGAGCCTTAACTGCCTTAGAAGGTGATGCATTTCTGATAAATGTTCAGTCATGATTTTAGAGCAAGGAAAGATCAGCACATTGAACAGCAGAATTACAAACTCAGAAGATGACAAAGACATCGTTAAATTCGGAAGTCTATGGCCACGGTGAATAGGCAGGAGCTGTGCACTGGCAGAAGCCTTAATCACTGGATCAATTAGAGGCCATTCTGCTAAAAAGTCCTACTTTGAGGAAGCTGTTCTAACCCTCACTATATCAAGACTTCTTGAGCACGAGATTACCGAGGAAGATTACTGGCAAGTGAAATACAGTAACAGGATGTCATATTCAGAACTGTTTCACCTGATAAAAGCCTACGTGAATTGGCTGCAAACATACTGCCTTTCTCATCTTTGGCACTGCTGAGGCTTGGAGTACTATGTGTTCCACAGACACTAATGAGTGGATAGGACTTAACATGGATAAGACTGCTCTGCTCATCTCCAAAGCTAACACCAACAACCTGAGAAGGTCTCCTTAGTCTCCATCTCCACTCCTAACCTTATCAGAGGTGACAAACACAACAGGCCTTGGCACCACGTGTTTCTAGCCTCCTCACACTCATATCACATTTCTCCTCAGGATAGGTTACGAGCCTTTTGCATCAGGGTCACAGTATTTCTCAGTGCTACATCTGTGTTAAAGGAGGCTTCTTCCTGAGATTCGCTGTAGTAAGTGATTGGGATATTCAGATCTTGGAGGCCAAGTGAGGCTTCTGGTGTCAAGACAGTAGAAATGTAACTCATTCTAGGGAACACTGGATTCCAGACACTTATCTGCACTTGAAGCATGGATTAAGTGAAATATATATATATATATATATGTGTGTGTGTGTGTGTATATATATAAAACCTAGGGGGAATAGTCTGCTAGACCTGTTACTTGTGAACAAACTGCCTGGGGATGTGAAGGTTGAGGGCAGCTTTAGACGTGATGACCACAAGATAGTATGGATTAAAATTATGAAAGAAGTGAGGAAAGCAAATGGCAAAGTTTGAAGCCTGGAATTCTGGAGAATGAATTTTAGCTTGTTCAGGGATCTGCTTGTCAGGATCCCATGGGAAACTGCCCTGGAAATCAAGGAGTCCTGGTACAAGCAATTGATCTTCAAGAACAGCCTCTTCAGAACACGGAAGTGAACCATTCCAAATCACCGAAAGTTAAAGAAATGTGGTACAAGAGCTGTATGGATGGATGAAGAGGATGTTCTTGACTGACCTCAAACACAAAGGGGAAGCATATTAAAGGTAGAAACAGTACCAGGACTACCTGGATGGAATATATAGACATTGCCCAAGTCTGCAGGGAGGGAATTAGGGAATTAGCCAAAGCTCAGCTGGTGTTGCAATAGCACAGGATGTGAAGGGCAACAAAAAGGGCTTCAGTAAGTGTGTTGGCAGCAAAAAGGAAGCCTAAGGGAAATGTGGACCAAATATTCTATGTGTCAGGGAACACAGAGACAAAAGGTATAGAGATGGATGACATATTCAGTGCCTTTTCTGCCTTTTGTTTCATTTTGTTTTGTTTTACTGGTAAGACAACTTCAATTCTGAGGCTAATAGCAAAATCTGTGGGAGTGAAGCCATAGCCACAGCAGAGAATGAATGAGCACTTAAGCCAACTGGACTTACACAAGTCCATGGGAACAGATGGGATGCATCCAAGGGTGCTAAGGCAGCTAGCCATGCTACTGTGAGTCTGCTGACCATCCACTTTGACATATTTTGGTGATAGAGACGGTCCCTGATGGATAGAAGAAAATGGCAAATGTCACACTCGTCTTCAAGATGGTTGAGAGAGATGATCCAGGGAACTACAGGCCAAACAGTCTAACCTCAATTTCCTGGAAGATTTCCTCCTGGAAACCATTTCTGAGCTCATGAAGGGCAAGAAGGTGATCAGATGGAGGCAGCAAGAATTTGTGAAAAAGGAAACTGTCCCTGATCAACCTGATTGACTTCCAAGGTAAGGTGACTGGCTCTGTGGACAAGGGAAGAGTAGTGAATATTGTTTATCTTCACTTTAGCAAGCTTTTCCCAAGGTCTTTGATATTTTCCTAACAACTAAAATGGTGAGATATGGACAGGATAAGCAAATGATAAGGTGGATGGAAAATTGGCTGAACTGCCAGGCTAAACGGGTTGTGATCGGCAGTACAAAGTTCAACAGGCAGCTGGTTGCTAGTGGCAGTCCCCCTCAGGGACTGATTCTGGAGCTAATGCTGTTTGATGTCTTCATTGTTAATGATCTGGACCATGGGAGAGAGTGCACTCTCAGCAAATTTATGGAAGCTACCTGCCTGCAGGGAAACAGTTGATATGCCAGAAGGCTGTTATTCACAGGGGCCAGGACAAGCTAGAGGAATGGGATGCCAGGATCCTCACCAAGCTCAGCAAAGGCAACTGTGAAGTCCATTGCTGGGCATGGAAGAACCCCTTGCAACTGCACAAGCTGGAGGTCAACTGACTAAAGAGCAGCTTTGTAGAAAGGGATCTGGGGTCCTTGTGGACGCGGTAGTCATGAGCCAGCAGCTGGGGCAAACATGGCCAACCACATCCTGGATTATGGTATCAAGATATATAACCAGCAGGTCCACAAAAGTAACAATTCCCCTCTATTTGGCACTTGTGAGACTGCTTCTGGAATACTGTTTTTTGGAAAGACATCAACATGCTGGTGTGGATGCAGCAAGGTGTCACCAAGATCACACAGGCTGGAGCACAACTCTATGGGAAGGGTGTGGTAGGGAGGAATATAGAGAAGAGATCCAGGCTTTTCTAGGAAGTATATAGTGATAAGAGAAGAGCCAAGTGTGAGAGCACAAGGTGTAACACTGGAAATTCTGCAGGAAAATATTTTCACCATGAGGGCAGTCAAATACTGGAACAGGTTTTTGGTAGATTTGGAACCTACATCCTTTGAGATATACAAAACCTGACTGAGCAACCTGCTTTAGTTAGAGGTACTTTGAATGTGAAGTTGGACTGGGTGACCTCCTGAGATTGTTTCCAACTTGTCCATCGGAGGGATGAGAGAGAGAACAGCTGATGGCAACAGCTTGCCACTGCAGATCTGCTAGAACCCTGTGCCCTCGGCGAGCTCAAGAGTCAAAGGTGAGGCATCTCCACATTTCAGTGCCAAAAGATGAGAGCTGAGTTTAGAGTTTGAAGACGGCATCTTTCAGTGTAGAACCCTAAAACCTGGCTGAATCTCTTTTTGAGTCTGGCTCTTAATACTGAACTATGAAAAGCATGGCTCTATATTCAAAGAGTTCATGTTTCTCTACTGAAGAAAAGACCTAAGAGGATGATTAATCAGGGTTAGGGTTAGTTTGAGAGACATTCTCCTTTCTATTGTCCTCAGATGAGACCAGAGATAGTAGAAAGTGGCAGATGGGTTGGAGTAGCCCAGTTGTTTTCAGGACTGTAAACTGCTGTTTTCCTTTGTGGGTTTCTTATCTGCTTAATAGTTAATGCATACTTGTCTGTTGATAGCTAGTGTGCGTGACTGCAGGTGGCACCTATTTGGAGTTAGATCATAGTTGCCCTCTAACTGGTGTTAATTCATATGTTCCAAACACTCGGCTTAACTTCAGCATTAGCAAAACTATATGAGAATGTGGTGTTGCTGCACTCACAATGCTCTGCAGGGCTGTATATGGAGCTGTGCATTACAAGAATAGTATAAAATGAAATGCTGACTTTTATCAGTCAGCTTGTTATTATCTTGCTGTTAAAAAGTATGCACATTCTAAACAGTGCTTGGAAAAAATGTCAGCTATCTCCTTACGATTGTGATCAAATTCCATTAATTTTATAAGAAACAGTATGAACCTATTTCATGTCCCATAAAAAATTTAATGTACATGATACATATTTTAATGGAATATATGACTTTTCTTTCTCCTGGTGTAATCATTGACAATTTTGCAAAGTAGATAATGGATCTCTTATTTGGCAGCAGCTTCCACAGGTATAGGTAACAGGACAAATATAAGGGAGTGGATAATTACAACCCTTATCTTAAAGAAAAATGTCCAGCATATTTTTAACCTTTGATATCTAGAAAACATTACTTGGATTTTGTCTTAAATCTAGCATTCCATCATTAGTTTGATAAAAAATAGGCTCTGTTTATGTGACAAAATAGTTAGAATATGAACCATCTTTTTCTTTCCTCAGTAGTGTTAACAAATTCCACACACAGACTTATATTTGATTAGAAATATTGGGAAGGGGAAAATGGGATTTGCCAAATGGGAAAAGAAGAAAATATTTATCAGCTTTCAACACTTGGATTAAATTATATCATGCTCTGTAAGAAAAAAAAATATGTGGCTGCTCAGTTTTGTTTTAGAAGAGGGTCTATGATCCGAAAAAAGCATAACAGTTTCAGCATATCTATTAAAAGCGTCACTCATGCTGGTCACAAGAACATGTTTGTACAAAAGAAGCTGTAACTAATGAGTCTTTTTTCCCTTAATTAGGAAAATATTTTATTTTAAAATATCTTAGAAAATTCAAGATCTGCACATTTTATAAAGCTGTAGTTTAACACCTATGGTACAATCTGAAAACTGACAAACACATATTCTTCCTAATATCCCAGGACTTTGATTACATAGAAATTGGTTCATGGTGAATATATATAAATATTACGAATGATATATATGCATATATATGGTATGTGTATACATGGTATAAAACATTAAATTATAACATTATTGGAAAAATATAGCACTATACTGGAGATTTTTAATAATAGTAATAATAATAATTCCTTCCTACCTTTTCTTTCTTTCTTTTTTTTGGGGGGGTACATTGTCTCAGTATAATTTCTGCCATTGTGATGTTTCTGTAGGATCATCAATAGTTCTTCTAAAATGAGAACTGGAAGACAGTCTATATTAGCTACTAGTTTACTTGATCATGTCCAGGAATATCCCTAGCCTTCAGTCAAACTCATTGAATTTCTCTCCTGTTTTAGACTGGGTAGAGGCAGCTGATAGGCCTGGAGTCATAGTCAATGGGGATCTAGTCAAAACAGTCAATATTGTCCAGAAAGTGAGTCAACTCATTTTAAAGCAAGCATCTACTTTTAGTCAGATGAATCACTCTCTAAACTCCACGGATGTAGATATATCAAGCTGGATGAGATGGATCCCACCCTTACATTCCCTAGATGTTTCTGCTCATTTGTTTCACAGTGAACTGAAACACTTAACAAAGAAGTTGGCATTGCAGTTTGCATTGCAGTTGCAATTGTGCCTACTACAGGCTCAGCCTTACTGAGATAGCTTTAAGTCACCAGCTGAGCATTGCCAGCTGCATACGTGAGCTCTCCTGTACACAACTCTTGATGCTCCATACATGAGCCTTTTGTGCTTTCAGCATTTAAATGAAACACATTCCTTTGGTATTTTTACTAAAAAGTGACTTTAATAAAAGGCATATTTACACTTTAGAAAGCTTGCTTTCTAACTAGCTCCAGAACTTTTAAATGAAATTGGCCAACTGGTTATAAAACAAAGAAATAAACAAAAAGCAACCAGACTAGATAGATGTCCAGTTACTTAGGAAACGTTTAGGTCTGACCGACTCATCCAACTATGTTGTTTTGGTTCCATAGGGTTTTGCTGCTTCCTGACACCTTCCAGAAGGCATTGCTTCCAAATGTTGTAAGAAGCCTACCACATATATATCATATATACAAATTCTGATTCAACGTCACTATATAATGCATGTTAAATTCTGTCTACGATGTGAATTTGCTTACTGTCATGTGAGAGGAGAAACAGCCTAATCTTATTGTTCTGGGCCTCCTGCCACTATGCCCCTTCTAAAGAAGAGAGAAAAACATTGAACAATCGGGTTGATGCTATGAATATGCTTTAGATAAGACAGAGGAAATATAAGTCTGATGGATCAATGATCTTAGAAAAGGGTGAAGCGACACTGAACGCACAGATGGGGTAGCCCTTAAAGGCTTTACCTTGCACATTGGAGAAGTGCCATCAGCATGCAGAGGCAGTATGAGCAGGTAACCTCTACTGCCTATTGTTTGCTTTGCATGAATAGAGGAAGAAATCAGCAACAACATGAAATTTAAGGAATTGGTATTCCGTAGTTCTTTGTTATTTATGTTTGAAGTAGCATGACATGTGGATGGGAACTTTTCATTCCTCCTGAGATCTTTCAAGTGTCAGGTCATGGTAGGAATGCTTCCACCCCCACTTACTCCAAGAGTGAAGTCCTCGAGACCGGTTATTTCTTCCTCTGATCCATATCCCTCTGCACACTTCTGGATGCCCTGTGCCTGAAGGAAGTCACAGCCCCACGTGAAGTGCCGAGGCTTCCTCAGCAGTGTGGGAGGCAGGAGTGGGAGTGCATTTCATGGAAACCTCTGATCATGAAGCTGCCTGAGCAAGCTAGTGGGGAATGGCTGCATTCCAGGGGAGTTTCCTAATTGCTGTGCCACTGGGGCATGCGGGGGAGCATATCCCAGCTAGCGCCAAAACCTCTTGACTCTATCTGCCTTTGCCAAAGCACTGGGCGAGTGGTTGTGCTTGAGGAATGATTCGTCCCTGCAGGTGAGGCAGGGAGGGAACTTCCTGTTGTGGGGATCTCATTTAGGCTTGAGGGGTGAGCTATAACGTTTCAAGCTATGTCAAATAATAAGGCTAGCATTCCTTGCCTTATGGCAAAATTTCAGGCTCACCAAGACATAAGTAATCTAGTGCCAATAGGTCTCTCGACTGGTGAACCTCTGCAGTGCCTTTTAAAATGCAAGAACTGGTGCCAAATAACAAAAATGTGTGGTATCTCAGCATTGTGCCCAGAATAACAGGCAGTTTTTATGCTTGCAGGGATATTTTTTTCCACTGTGTGAATTCAATAATCTGGTTTTGCACCTGTGACAAGCTGATGTGCTGCTTGCCTCTTCCCTGTCCATTAGCTAATTACAATTTGAAAAATGTTGTTGTACAGTGTCCTTAACTTGGGTTTTATAATAAGTAAACATTGCATCCTGTTTACACTATGACATTCAGTAAAACACAAATATTGATGATTTGTCCCACATTTTGTTGGGTTGTATTACAGACACACAATATATTTGAAGATAATTTCATTAAAACAATTTGTTACCATGATTTAAGCAAGGCTGCAGAGGTTCTTTGTCCACAATTTTGTCTACTTTAGGAATTTGTCCCATCCCCAGAAATAGATTTGAAAGCTAGAAAAAATGACATGGAAGTTGAGTTGCATCTTCTTTGCTGACTATCTGTCTACATCCTTAAGGAATTAATTTTATGAAGACAGCAGCTTGCTTACACCAAGTAAATAATTTTATAGGGAAAACTCTCATATACATAGGAAAAAAAGGCATGCCAAGTGCCAGCGTTTAAAAAGTAAAGTCAAATTCCAGTAGCAGAAGAGTGATCAATTTTAAATTGTGACTACCAGTAATATATCCATCTTCAAATCAGGATGTCAGACAGAATTTATCACAGGTATTACCGAAGGAGATCCTATGGTGTTTGTTAGCTGTGAGACCAAAATAGATAACCTAGCAGTTTCTTCTATCTCTAAAAACTTGATTGCACATCCAACAAAGAGCTACTAAAATGAGAAAATTCTCACAGCAAACTAGGTTTTCTTTGCTGTGTAGTATGTGGCTACAGTCTGCTAGCTGGACGTGATGGAATAACTAACAACAGTAGGCTACTATTATCACATTATAAGCTTCAGTTTTGGTGAAACACATGCATTTTCTGAGAGCTGATAAATCTTGGGGTTGAGATGCCTTTTCTACCCTTCTCCAACAGCTGTATATTCATCTGCCTCGTCCTTCTCAACTTTTGCCAGTCTGCTCTAATCCCTGTCTGTGGATCCTATTCCTGTTCTCCTCAAGTAGTCAATCCCAATTTAATTTTTCAGGTTATTCATTTGGGCCCTAATTTCTCTCACTTTTTTTTTTTTTTTTTGGTAAATCCTTGTCTAGGAGCTGAGGAATCTTCTTTACAATCACTTCCATTTCCTCCAGTAACATTCCAGTCCTTATCTCTATTCTTACCTACCCAAACCAAGCTGATTTCCTCTTTGCTCCTTATCCTATCTCCTTCTTCCTGCTCCAACCTCCAGCCTGTCTTAGCAGCCTTGTTCAGGTCTTACCGCAGTTGACTTGTCAGGTCAGTCACTATTTGCTCCATAGAGCATCTCTTCATGATAGTTTATGCCATTTTGTCTCCTTTCCTATATCCGTCACTCTTTTCCTCTGTCCTTCACTGATCACATTACGTACTGTTACTTTTAGTATCTAATTCAGCTATGAAAGAAGGAAGGAGAGGCCATACCAAGTACCCAATGTTGGATAATTGATAGTAGGAGTAGCCTCCAAAGTTTCTGTATAATGGCTAGAAAAATGTAAACTCCTTCGAAGAGGTGACTCAAACAAGAAAGACAGCTGCTTGAAGTAGACAGTGTGAGCGCCCTTTAATATTAAAGATTTCAGAGTAACTATAAGCAAATATGGTACTACTTCAGTAGAGAGAGGCAGCTTCTTAAGGGTAGTTAAGAAGTTTTGTGGTATTATTTCTGAGATCTTCAGTATTCAGCTTAATCTGGAATACCAGGCAAATGCATCTACAAATAGTGATTGTATAAAATGTTGTCTGCTAGAAAATTTTTTCAATTTTATGCAAATCTAAATACCAGTACCCTCTTATTTATTTATGACTGAAATCTTAGAGTCACGATTATAACTCTTCGCAGTGGAATTGGTATCGTCATTGGTGACACAAGCAGTAGTCCTCTAGGAATGAATAAATAGACTGGCCTTGTGTCTCGCATAATGAATATGCTAAGTAATTCTTGAGTGACTCCACCTAAGTATGATGGAATTTAGTTCTCGAATCACTGTAAGAACTAAATAAATGTCAGTGTGTTGAATGTCCGGATCCAGCTCTCAAAACCATGTTTTCTCCTGGGAAAAGAGTAGAGCAGTTAAATAAAGGAGTACAGAAAAGAAGAAAGGGAGTAGACATGTTTTCACTTGCATGTCTCATTTAAAGCTTTAATATGTTTTAATTAAGTGGGAGATCTAAAATCAATATAGCAAGGTAGTATGTAATAAGGTGTTGTTTGCATAGCTTACAACTAGTGAGGAAACTATTTATCCTGGTCTCTTAAAAAAGTAAGGCTTGTGAAATCATGCTGTTCACCCATCTGTTTTAGCCCACTCCCCCCAAGAAACATTTGGGCACTTTCAAACATGCAGCACAAGTCGAGGTCTCATGTATACTAAGTTTCTAGAGGTTGTGTAGAACAGCCAGGGAGGTGGGCTTATGCTGGGAGCTGTTTTGTCAGAGAACAGAATAGACCGTAAAATCATAGCCTAGCCCTGAATCTGCCGTTAAAAAACTGTACCAGCTCTTCTTGGCCCAGTCACTGTCTCCTCCTGCTTCTTACTACCCATCTACTCCAGCTGTCACTTGGAGGCTCTTACCTGGGAAACTTCCCTGCTCTTGTTTTCATGTGTTTGTGTATATGCTTTTCTAGTCAGATAAATCCCACCAAGGCAATAGCTTCATATGAATTTCTCTATTACTGGACACCATAAAATCCATGTGAATATTACGACCAAGGAGAACCAGAATCAGAGTTTGTGCCTTCCAAGATGTTCAGTCAATCAGGCTTAAGACACAAATCCAAAGGAAAACAAGTTTCTTTAGATTGATTTTCACTGAACAGTGTTTTAATTAATCTAACTTGCAACTTTTGTTTCCAGCAGGACAATTACTATGCACTACAATGACAGCTTTGGTATCCTTTCCCTGGGAGATGATCAGCTTCATTATTTAAACAATCAGATGAAATCTGGGGCTAGCAAATCTTAATTTTATACTGAATTAGAATACCATGTTCAGTTTTAGACACCACACTAAGAAAGAAGTGAACCATCTGGAGACAGACCAGAGGACAGTGACAAGAAAGATCAGATGTGTAGAAATTATAACCTAAAAGAAAAAAATGAATAAATTAGGTTAGTTTAGTCTGACACAGAAAAGAGAAAGTGAAGATATTATAACACAAGAGGTTGCTCCAAGGAGGAAGAGAACAATCTATTTCCCTTGCCTATGTTTTATAGAACAAGAAGTAATAGGCTTAAATTACAGCAAGAAAGATTTATTTTAGAAATTACAGAAAACTTTAATGGTGAAGATAGGGAATAGATTGCTTGGCAAGCTTTTGGAGTTTCCATCTCCATTGGAGATCTGTAACATCAGACTACTTGAATAACCACTTCCTGCAGGAAAGAGGATGGATTAGGTGTCTTGTAGAGGTCCCTCCTAGCTCTACTGTGTATTTTACTCTAGTAGTAAAACCGTAGTTTACAAGATAGGCTTCCTGTATTCCTCTTATGCTGTCTCATCATTGTCTTCAAGCAGTGATAAAATCCTTCTGTAGAAAAGAGAGTAAACAATGCTATTACTCCTGTGATCTTGTAATGAAAAATGGAAATACGTCTTGGAATAAAGTACTTTTTGATATACCTTCATTTAGATAATTGCACAGAAATACTTGGAAAGTTGGCTGTAATAGAGGAAAAACATATAATGTGATAAAATTCATTTGTTTAAAATTACTTTTTCAGCACCTGTTACTGTTGTACTGAATGATATCACTGTAGATCACTCATGTGGGAACCTCAGAAATCAATTGAATGAAATTGCCCTAATTGCATTCAGAATACTAAATATAGTTTTAGATTTTTATATTATCATTCCTTCTGTTTCAAAGATTTCATTTAACTGGAAATATTAGAAGTAGCACTTTAGTTCTCAAAAATTATATGTATCATATGAAATCCATAAAAAAAAAAAAAAAGGAGAACATGTACACATTTCAGAGAGAACTTTAAAAATCCATATTGCAGTCTTTTTGCCTGCATCCTCCAGAATCAAATGGTTGGGCTGTGGAGCCTGACTCCACACTTGTAAATCAGTGTTCTCAAACATGGCACTGGGCTGACACTGGGCTTTGAATCTGTTTAATTCTGGACAGTAATTATTTTTTTTTTCCAGTTTGCATTATAACTTGAATTCAGTTTGTTTGCATTTCTGTCACATCACTGGGGCATAGCACTTTTCCTGCAGGATGTCACAGAAATTTGACTCAACTCTTCTATTTCTTGAATATTAGAATTTAAATAGGTTAGTCCATTCAGCTGTGGAAAGTCTTCTTTGGGCAAAACCAGGAACAAACAAACTGGTTTAAATTCAGCACAGCAATATCCACCTCAAGGCACCTTTGCCAGCTGCCTGCATCCTCTTTCCCTGTTAGCTGCTGAGGCCTCAGGAGGGCTTGCTCCCCAAGGATGGCACCGTCAGCAGCCCCAGTTGAGCACTGAGCTGCACCTGGTGCCGCAGAGCCATGCTGGGCTGGGCCCTGGGGCCCAGGCTCCTGGGAAGCACTGCCCTTCCCCTGGTTTCTCCGACGGAGACCCTGGGAGACCCTTGGCCCTACATGCTCCAGATTTATGGCACGTGGCCTGAAGGTGCCTGCCCGGGATGCCGCACTAAACCCAAGGCTTACTTCAAACCTCCGTTCTCCCTTTCACTTCCTCATCGGTGTATGTGCATGCAATGGGACCAGATATGTAGCATGGATATATGTATATGATGTGTAATCCTCTTCTGCTGCTAAAAGTAGCTGTGGGGCCTTCTCAGCAGGTAAGGCTTAGAAACATTGCCTGGAGCATAGGAAGGGACAGATGGGAGACTTTGGTTCAATGCTACCCCAAATCAAGGAAAGATGCAGTTAGGGAACAGGTATCTTACCTGACATGTCCTGCTTGTTGGGAAAGGTGGTTCAGCTGGGGCTGAAGGCAAACTAAACAGGGGACAGAAACAGTGTTTGAAAGTACCACATGTGTAAACACTGGACTTGAAATCCTATGCTCTTGCGGGCATACAGGTCCCATAGATGTCAACACATTATAAGGTTATCTGAAGTTAACTGTAAATAAGACTGGTCAACTACTGCGAGCAGTCTGGCCTCCGTAGTAAGAAGCTCTGTCCATTAAATTTATTAGCAAAATGCTCCAGCCTCTCAAACCCATGTCACTTCTACTGCCTGAGGTTGATTACTTAAAGCAAGCTCACTAGCACCTTGCCACTGGTATTTTTCAAACCGCAACCTGCAGCAAGTTCCCTATAACATGTTAAAACACTAAGAGTTTAACAAGACAGGAGTTCCTGCATGTCCATAAAATAGCGTGAACAGCGGCTCTGCATACCGGGAATCCGTGCCGTTTAGCAGCTTGTTGACGGACTTAAATTCCATGTGGATCTAGCTCTTAAGAAAGTATGTTCACATGAAAGACACATGAAAATGACAACAAGGTTAATAAACAGTCGAGTGTTTAATTGAGAAGCTCAAAATGAAATAGTTGTAAGAAGGAAGAGTCCTGACATTTCTGTGGCATTTTTAAAACCAGCACCTCTGTTCTGAGCATTCATATTCTCTAACGGAGATCAGGCACATATTCAAAATGGTTTTACAGGTACATTTCCTTACATTGAATAGACACAATGGATTTTAAACAGTTTCATAGCAACGGATGGTTCATGATGGCCATTAACCTAGATAAGTGAGTATCAGTTTGGTGCATCCTTAATGGTCCATAATGGTCTGTGGGTAAAAAACTCTTTCTCTTCATCTGTTCCTAAGAGTGTTGTGTTTTTTTTTTCAAGATTTTGTTTTGCAAAGCAGGTTCATGTGAATTTTTGCATACAGGGGAGAAAAAAAAGTGAAAAACAAGGGTGTTATGGTAAAAGCATTTACCACAAAAGAGATTTATGTTTCTCTGGAACATAACACCCATAAGCATATTCTATCAGGTAATCAAAACTTTTTTTAAAAAAAGTTGAACGTATACCTTGATGCCAGCTAAAAACATGTCCTTAAATAATGAAGATTTTTATCAGACTCTTCCCGTACCTGTTGAAACCGATTAGCCGGATTTCAGAGGGACGGCCTGATGTTTGGTTTCTCGTACACAGTTCCTTCGTGCTGCTGGGACATACCGTATCGCTTCTGCCAGGAGAGCTCCCTGCCCACGAAGTACTGCTACTGCCAGGGCAGAGGATGCGGCACCCGATGGATGGAGCAGGTGCCAAGCCCTGGGAAGGGCAGGGCCCAAGCGCTCAGGGAAGCTGGGATGGAAGGATTAGTGCCGGGGTGCTGTCGCCTCAGCCGCGGGCCGTGCGGCGCCGGAGCGGCTGTGCCGGCAGAGACTCCTAGCGGAGGTGCGGCACCGGCTGCTGGAGGAAAACAATAAATCTTGGAGGGAGTTACGCCACTTCTGCTAGTGACACAAGTTTGGCAAAAGTACCTCACCCACCCGGCTCACGGAGACAAAAGCAGCAGAGCGGTTGTGTCAGCACAGCATGGGTGCTGGGGCTCGACATTTTCCCTGCCACACACGTGTGCCTCACACGACACAGGCGTGTAAGAAGAGCCTTGCGGCGCATGCGTGGGCTTAAGTCCGTCCCCCAGGCCCTCCTGGGGTTTGCTAAGCAGTAGCATAACCCTGTGTTTTGAAAATACCGCTTTACTACACTGCGGAGTGCTGCACGGTATCTTGGTCTGTTTGCATGTGGGGCATATTGGCACGAACATTAATGAGACTGACAAAAATATGAGGCAAGTTTTTAAGAAAATTGGATTAAATGGCTTAATTCTCCACACTTAAAGCCTTTAAATTTTAATCAAGTCTTGAGTCTGAGACAAATAACTTTGAGTGGATGTTTAAAATGACTAAAATTTAAAGCTAAACTCATATATCTAATGTGCGTTATCACCGATGTATTTGCATAGCAGCAATTCCTGGAAGTACATACATTAAAATGACAGATTTCAAAAGCCAGCACAGGCCTTGCCTAAAGCTCAGGATCAGGGTTCGCTGTGTGTTTTGGCCCAGCTGTGCCTGGGCTGATAATCCTGCACTGGTGGAAACCCAAAGGCCTGTGTGCAAACTGCTGTACAGCACCCTTGACGAACAGCAGTGTTTGCTATGTTCACAAAGATGGGGCACTGCAATGCCAGTTCCAGCTTTACTAAATGCACAGGACAGGAAAAAGGCTATTCTGTTCTCTGTTAGGTACTTGACATACAACCTTTACAGAAAAAAAAAAATAATGGAAGAGGTGGTTTGAACTCCAGTCTGTTAGTCCTCTTGTCTGCTGACACAAGGCCTCCTGACCTCAGGAGTTATTTATGACTTCAAAAATACTGTAAAGTCTGTGGATTTCAAAATCTTCTTCCTTTGGGGTTTCTTTTCCACACAGCTCCTATAGGTCTGAGGGACTTTGCATTAGCCTAAATAGATCACTTCTGGGCAGTGGAACTGATGAACCCTGGATCCTTTCAGATAGCTCGCACCACACTTAAGCTCCTTCTCACACAGGGTTCTTCTCACCAGTATTTCGCATATCTTCTCACACACACGTTTATCTGCTTGCCTGGGAAAGAAACGGGTTTGGAGCTACATGTATGTCATCTGTGGGGACAAGTTCCGGGTGCCGACTGTCCAGCTGCCGCCAAAAGGAGTGAAAGGCTGAATCATAGGTAATTCACTGTGTGTGCAGCAGTATTTGGCCAGGGTAATTCTTTCTTTTCTCTCTACTACTTACCAGTCACTACTGATCCCTGCTAACCACACAGCAGGTGCTGGTAGCAGCCATCGTGTACGTGAGAGTGAGCGGGGCTGTTGGGAAGCTGCCTGCACCAGACATTTTGTTGGCTGTTGTGAGATAACGAGGGGCTGTCTTGGCCCAGCAAAAGGTATTTGCATTTGTTAATTGGAGAAACGGCAATAAAACCTTGTAAACATTAATTTCTTGGATTTGCATATCTACAGAGGATCGGGAGAATGCTTCGGTGATAAACAATAAGAAACTTCTAATAATACATTTTTGAATTTATGCAGTTTTGACTACCATCTTAATAACCTTAGTGAAGTCATCATAATTCTAAAAAGGATATTATAGCATATTTGCAAGTTTGCCGTGACCTTCAGACATGACTAATATAGAACTATAAGTTAAACCGTTTGAGTTTTGGTGTGCTTAAGAAATAATTCTTCAGACCTTTTCTCAACATGACAACTTTGCTTCCTGTGGGTCCACTTGTCCTGCGAGGGGAAAGATTCTGTGTCTGTAACAGAGATAAGAAACCTCTAGCAGTATCTTGCTCTGGGTGTTATTTTTGGTATGACCAGTCAAATGTGAGACTAGCAAAGGTAGCAGGTGTCCATCAAACTTCATCCAATCTCAGCTGAAGCTGGTGGTCAAAAGTCTTTAGTATCTCCAACAGCTTCACTGTTTCTCTAGATTTGGTTGAAATTGTCCAACAGGTTGAAAAATTGCCAGGAAAAGCGGAGTAACAGTTGAGTGAATTGATAGTGAGACGGCATAAGCCTCGTTTCCTTAGGACATTATACAACAAAATGAAGAGCCTGCTGGATGTGGGTATCTTCAGTAGCTAGCAGTATAGCTATTTTGTTTCAGTTGTTAATGTTACTGCCAGTTTGTGGAGAAAATTTTCAGTTTGCTTAACAGAAAAATACTAATCAGTCTTCATCAAGTGTGGCTTTTTGTTTAGTAAACATATAAAAGTTAAGCCAAATATATTCTACCTCATGTTGGCTGTAGTTAGCATTTCTGATCAGAACATCCAGTTCTTTCTTCTCTCTTTCCTTTTAAAATTATGTTTTTATTTCAACGGTACTTTCTACCAGCAGGCAAAGCTGCTGTTACACTCTACCCAGCTGTGAAATCAATATGATTTTCATTACAAAGATAACAGAAACTCTCTTAGAAAGACTGTGAATTGCCAAAGGTCAAATAACAGTCAGTGGCAGAGCTTAGAATTTAGATGTCCTAATTAAAAAATCTCATGGTATAAATATATTAATGAAATGCACCCTGAGAAATGTTTGCATTTAAGATGGCAACACTTTTACACTATTACATTGTTTCTTTAATTACTGTAATGCATGTAAGTCACATCAAAATGTTGTAATTCTTTCTCCCCTATATGACCATTTCTTATAAAATAGGTGCTCAGTTCCTGATTTATTTATTTTTTTAATTCACAATTATTTCAGCATGATCGGGTTAGAAAGTGTAACAGTCACAGAACAGAGAACGTATCTAGTAAGATTTCTGTCATATCGGACTCTAAAAATTACGCACAAACCGAATGAATGAGTACATCAGTTATTCCTGATATATAACTTCATCAAAAACAAGAGGAAGTGCACAGTCAAACTGAAAGCAGCACTTGAATCTTTCAGCCAGAGCTGCCACTCCTACTTAAATTAAAATCAGCACTTTAAAACAAAACGTTATTACTCTTCTGAAGATTGTCTGTGATCTTTTTCTTATTAAACCTTAATTTTTCCAGCAGTATGTTACCTCTCCATTATTATCAATGAAAATGCCAAGAAATCAATTATTTTGCTACTTGTATTTGTTTGGTACCTTCTTGTCTCTTTTCTCTCTCTCTCTCCCTCTTTCTCTCTCTCAATTCTGTCTTTTCCACTCCATATGTTAAAACAGTAAAATCAGATTGCCAAATACCGTGGATTTTAATAGAAAAAGTTCTCCACCTTACAGCTGAAGGGTTTTTATGTTATTGTGCTCCCTCTGCTGGATAGTACCTATTAATTTTTTATTCCCTGAGCTGTACTAATATCTGTGTTGTATAAACAAAGCAATCATGCTGTCTTAATGAAAGAGGTATAAAAAGCGGGAATGCCTCACTTTGGTCTCGGATGACATGGAAGGTGACAGTTGTAGGCTAGGAAAAATCCAGCTATCTGGCAGCTAAGAGCAATTGAAACCCCTCCGTGGATATTTGAAGAACAGTTATTTACTATCTCTTGAACAAAAACAGATGGACACTAAATAACCTTCTTTCATTTGTATAACTTAGAGAGGATGATGTTGATTCTCATGCTCTGGTAAGTACAACAGTGTCCTCAGATGTCCGCGTGATGTTATTAGAGTCTCAGTAGTGTGGTTCTCATAACTCGTTTCATCCTTTGCTGAACCTCACAAAGTCACTGCTGGGCTGCATTTGCTCAGTGGATAAGCAAGCATGCTCACACTCTCAATGCAAGGCAGGCAACAGCTTGCTCCTTTCCCTTTGCTGCTGCAGTGACCCAAAGAGGAGGAAGAGCAATGCTCCAGATTTGTTTCTAGAAGTGATTTTGGTGTTTGCTGCCTTTGACCTTACACAGTTTTTTGGGCTTATTCTCCTGCTCATCTCCCTCCCACTGCTTTCAGATGGTGTGCCTGGCTTCCTTCTGCTCTCCTGCCCACCTGGGGGACCTGCCTGGTCCTCCCCATGGCCTGGAGCTGCCTGGCCCTGCGCAGCCCCTCGGCTCCCCTCCCACGGGACACTGCTGCCTGGTCCTGCAGCCTCCCTGCTCCTCTCTGCCATCGTATGAGAAGGGGATGGAAACCAAACATCCACCTCAGAGCTGCCTCTCTGAGCTGCTCCAGAGCTTGTGCCTCAGTTTTGCCAGGAAAGTTGGATACTGTTTGGTACCTTGGTAGTTTCCTTGCAATTTAATGCAATATTATAAATGTCTTGCATACTACTGACATTGAACTGGGAGTGATTTTCATCTTAGCTTGGCTGCACTTACAGATCTATGCACCAGTTGTTCAATATAGATCAGAGTGATAACGTATTCCAAATAGAAAATTATGAATTGTTGGGGGGAATTTTTTAGTTTATAAAAATGGTAAGCATTTGACTACTGGTTTAACCAGGAGACTCATTTTTGGAAAAACATTATAGAAAAAAATCTAGTTAAGATTTTTTTTTCTGCACTCAGTTTTATATTTTGATTTCTAGATTTATAAAATAAAATTCAAAGTCTTTCATGGTCCCAAGCTATCCTACAGTGAAATAATCTGCATAGTTATCTTCTCTGTGGATACCTTTAATAAATAAAAACTACTTTTATGTGCATGTACACTTTCTCTTCCAAAGAAGTTGTTGTTTTAAACCCCTTCTTAAACAAACAAACAAAAAACCAAACCAAACCAAACCAAACTAAACCAAACCAACAACAACAAGAAAAAAAATGTCAAAAGAATAAATATCCAGTTCCTAAAACCTTCAGTTCCTCTTGTTTGGATGAAAAGCCAATGTTTAACACATTTTGCTTTTGCTAAAAACAATAAAAGCATGTGCTGTTGCCCAACTGCTCTCCTTTAATTTAGAGGGGCCTAAATGAAGTGTAGTCACCCTCTGCAGGGCAGTTGGCCGGGGATGCTCCCTCCCCGTCGAGGTGAGCCAGGGCACTGGTGGCATTGCCGATGGAGTGGCTGGGAAGGACGTCCACAGAAGGGGCCCTCTGTCGAGGGGCTTTGAGGTTCAGGCTGAAAACCCATCGGCTTGGATGCCGGGTCTGTTGATTTATAGCCACTGAAACGCTCACCAGTGCCTGTCTCAGCAGCAGTGCACACCTTAAGCTTCGGGAATGTTCCCCAGCAGAATATGATCCTCACAGCGCTCCAGCAAGCTCGTTAGCGCTCCCGTTACTCCGTTCAGTGGGACCAGCCTGAAGGCCCCTGATGTCGGTGAAGTTGTCTTTAGGATGCTTTGAACCACACCTTGGATTGCGTGATTTAAGTTACACCAGTGGAATTATTTTCTCAAGCCATAAATGTTAGTTTATTTGCTGGTTTCGTTATTCCCAGCTACCCGTTTTCCTTCATCTTATGAAGAACAGTGATGTGGAATGGAAAAAGGAATAGAAGGGTTTGAAATGCTGCTATTTTTCCCAATTTTTCCAGATCAGGACAGGACTAAACTTTTGTAGGCATTCTGTATAATGCTAGTTCAAAAGCAACACTAGTATGTGTTGATCACGTATTTTCTCCATGTGTGTGATCAGTTCATGGGAAAGACTGTGGAGATTTTAAAGCTGATGTGGATAAAGAAAGCACCAGATTAAGCTATAGCATTTTACAGTTTATTGCGGTCATTCTTTATTTCTTTCTGGTCACAGAACAAATTTAATAGAAAAAAATAGTCACTTGCAAAAAACTTATTATATTTAAGAGAAGAAGAATTGGGCTTTGCCATAAAGAAACCCTCCTCAGATCCCAGTGTTTTACCAGACAGTATTTCTTTATATGCTGGAAATTTCTCTTTTCACTCCCATTCATTCTAACAGCAGATTTTAATTTTTATTTTGGAAAAAAATAAAAAAGAATGGGATGTGTGGGGAGCGAGGAAGAATGAAACTACAAACTAAACAGACAAAAGATACTTTTTCAAATGAGTGTATTTCTTGTAGTGGGAGGGAAACTTAGACCAAACAAGAAGAAACGGCTGGAGAGGATCTGCTCTGGATTCCACTGATGTGGTAACAGCTGTTATTACAGTATCTGGCTTTTTGAATTAAATATTGATAGAAATAAATGAATAAAAGATTGGGTAAGCTGTAATGTGTGTTCTGCCTTCCTAAGGCTTTCCTTCAGCATCTAGAGTCCCAGAATCAACACTCTTTTATACAATTAATAGTATTAAATACCGACATCAGCTGACAGGAAATAAGAAAGTTCCTATGGCAACTAAAAATAGACACAGGAGGAAAAATGTATCAAATGCTGTCAGCAGACAGCATGAAATGCGAATGTATGTAGATAACAGAACAAAAGGATACGCAGAAATCTGACTTGTAAACACACGCATCTTGATAGCTGTTACTGCTAGTATTTTGGTTGTTGTCTCTTTCCCCTCAAGCAGGAATGCTCTACCTGGGTTAGGGCATCTGCTTATCAGTACCTCAAACTATCATGCAGAGAAAAGCTCCTGATTTATGGCCTGTGAAACACCGGGGCAAGAACCCAATCTCCAGGAGTGCCAGAGTGTCCCCGCATGCTCTTCAGAAAACCTTCGAGCGCTTCAAGTCTCCTGGACATCTGCCACTTTCTCTCAAGGCTACTCTTTGGTCAAGATGTTTGAGAAAAGTGTTTTTATTATTATTATTATTATTATTTGTTTTATTTAATAGAAGCAGAAGTACAAAACGTCTGGAAGAAATGAAGTGCAATTTGTGGAAGAAGCAGAGCTGTACACATCATGTAGACGTAGCTGCACATGGAACTGTATCCTTTTAAAGTTATGCTGAGTGTGAGGAGGTGCAGCTGATAAAATCCCTGGTGGAGAGGGAACATGAGTGCACAGCTGCACGGCCGAGGCTACAGCTGGGCCACGTGTGAGCTGCTCCTTTCATCTCCATGGGAGAACAAACTTTGGAGACAATTTAACTCTTAAACTTCCTGGATTATCTGCTCTTCCTACCTATCTGATTTACCTCTGCTTTTACGCCTCTCATAAAAACCAAAACCAAGAGGTCCCCAGAGCTGTGCAGGGCAGAGGGAGCTGCAACGTTTCCCCTTTGCTCTCTGTGCCCTCGAGTGTTGTTTGCCCCTGCAGGCCCTTCCAGGCTCTCTGCTCTGATACATCTGGGCCATAAGGTAACCTCAACGGACACAAAATAATTTATCTGGGAAAAGACATTGCTATTTTCATGGTAAACAACTTCTGCTGAGCAATGCCGTATCTCCATGTGGGGCCAGCCCCCCCAGTGTGAGGATGAACCTGCTCTCCATGCCTCGGCCAGCTCAGGAAACGCGGCTCTGAGCAGGAGAACATCCAGCCCTGCAAACAGCGAAGGCAGGACATCTCTCCCCTGTCAACTCTGTCCTGGTAAGTGGTAAAAGGCATTTATTTATGTCAAGTATGACATTATGAGGTGATGTGGGACAACACCGAAGCAGGACCAAAAGCAAGGGCTGGGAGAAATGTGGTCAGACTGCCCTGGTGCCAGTAGAGACCTTTATCTTTACAAGGACTTTTATGATTCCTGATTTTTCGTGTGTCTGTGCTGAGTACTGTGCTGAGTCAGTACCCAGCTGGAATTCACTGCTCTGGTTGTAAAAGAGGGCTCCTTTGTTCCAAAGACAATTTTGTTTTCAGCCATAGGTCTGTGCGACCGAGAGGAGCTCCCAGGACCAGAGCCCACTCCTCAGCTGCAGTGGGCAACTGCATCGTATAATCGCTTCCATGGCATTTATTTGGAGGTGTATCTGTATTTTCACCCTTCCCACCGCTGTTGTGCCATGCTCATACGATACGGTGTCGTGGATGTAACCCATCATTACGTGACTCATGCCGCAAGTCAATGCATGCAACCACAGGCATGCAGAGCGTGAGGAGATATCAGGCACTGATACTGCTATAGCTTACTCTGCAGCTTGGCTACATACTGGCTGTTGTGAACAATAAATACCCTGCCCGCTGTGGAATATACCTGCACTGCTTGCAAGTAACCACACGTACAACTCCAGATAAATTTAGGGACTGATCATGAGGTAGTCCACAGCAAAGCATCATAAACTGGGTGATGCTCTCAGGCAAAGGGAACCACTTGCTCAAACTGGCTGACAGGAACAAGCACAAACATGTTACATTTTGGTCTGATAATCGGAAGTTAGCTGTCTTCCAACTGAGTAAAGGTGTGTATACACATAGGTGCTCCAGCAATCAGCGTTGTTCTGAAATCACCTAAACCAGGATGCCACTGCAACGTGAAATGGCACACGATGTTCCACAGAGGTTCGGGGGATGGCAGCTGGCCCTGTCCTCCCCTCCCTTCATGAGCTGAAGGAACGTATTGACCACTTCCCCAGCGCTGCTGTGGGGCTGGGTAATTGCGGTGGTTACGACGGTTGGATTGCAGTGCGGTTTTTCCTACTCTGCTCGTGAAATGGTGCAGCTCGATCCACCTTTTATCCCTGGCAGATGGTAGATTTGCAGCCCGTATGAATGGGTGCAGAAGGATAAATACACTTTTTTTTTTTCTTTTTTTTTTTTTTTCTCCACAGCTAGGATATATTCTTCACTTTGTGTGAACTAGCAGGGCAGTAAACTAGGCAGCTGGTCTGATGTGATCAGCTAATTTGTACAAGCCAGACCTTCCATTTAATTTATCCTCTCATATTCAATAACCTCCTTTGATAACCGAGTTGAAAAAAACAACAATCAATGACAAGCAAACAGAGCATCACTGACCTTGTAATTTTTGTTCCTATGATGAACAGATATTTTTGATTTGCTATGAATCTTAAGAACAAATATAAAGAAAGAAACAGAATGAAATAAATAAATGCTTTGAATGTTTGTACTAAACAAACTTTAAAAAAGATGCTGAGATAAAAAAGTTTAAGATTTTTTAAAATAACATTTAAAAGTAGAGAATGTTGATATATCTCCTAAAAATGAATTTACTTATAACACAGAATGAACTAAGGCACTGTACGTAACATATGTAAGACCTGTACCAAAGCCTGCTTTCAGTGGCTCAGGCCATGACTGCTGAAAAGCTGACTGTTCAAAATGTCAGGTTTTAAGGAAAATTTGAAAATGTATATATCTACAAAGCACAAAAAGCAGTTTTCATTTGAAAAATGTGCTTCGACCAATGCATACACTCAAAAGAATTTCAAAAAGTCTTGCTTGCAGAAGGGATAAACAAAACATCATTCTTTTCTCCTTTGTCACCTTTTGCTCTAATAAAGTCCAGCTCCATTGAACCTGGTAGATTTTTTGACAAAAGTATTTTGTTTACCTGCTCTGATGCAAAAATTCTCTCTCTACATCAGCGCTGACTGTTGCAGCATGTGCAGCTCACTCGAGTTAGCTGATCCAGCGTACCCTACTAAGAACTTTGTTATAACAGGTCTCCTTTTTAGTGCATCACTTCAGGATTATGATCAACAATTCTGCCTCATTAATAAATATTTCAATGAATGTGTACAGAATAAGGTTACATTAGTTGTTTGTGGGTAGTATCCTTAGAATAAAGTACTTCACAGTGATTTTGTAAGCACTCAGAACACTTCTGGAAGTGTTCTTAAGAAACACTTATTAAAAACTTAAGAAACGAAACAAAATTGGACAGTGTACAACATGTCAGTCTCTTTCTGAATGGGAAATTTCTCAGAAATGGAAAGAAATCCTGAAATCAGTGGGTCAAACGTTCTGCTGGCATAGCTGTACTCTTCTGTTGGAAATTACTTTTCTCATTAGAAACAAATGCAAAATTTCACATGAAGCTGTTTCTCAGCTAATTTAGAGCAGATTCTTTCATGTGCTTCTTCCTAAGGGATGCAAAACATTCTCATCTTCTACTGAAATGAAAGATGAAGTTGTTTTGTACCTTGCAGGATTGGCCCACCAGTACTTCAAGGCTGATTACACATTCCTGGGACCTGAGGCACAGCACCAGTGCAGTCTACTCGATGACTAGCTAAATAAATAAGGATTAAATATTCCTAATAAATATAGCAGTCTCATTGGAAGCCCATTGCACATGACTGACCTGAAAATTATAAGAAATATTTATAGTATTTGTAAATTAAAAATATCAGTTCATTGCAACTTCAAAATTGAGAGCACATTTCTTTTCACTTTGAGTACATATTTTTGTTCCTTGTTCAGTAAATTTCTATTTCTTCAGTAAGTGTAATTTGAAAGAGGAAGAGAAATATATGACTGATGCATTAAGATCAATCATGATAGCAAATTTAATATCCAAAAGGTTCTTCAGATATTCTGTGAAAAAAATTTCTAAGTGATATAAAAATGTAGAATGATGGTTAGTACTCATTTGCTATATTACAGTCAGGAATACACAGTATTTTCATTTTCCTCAAGATTATAAATGGCTTTTAACTTTACTGGCAAGTCCAAATTATACCACAGCTTTTGTGATAACCAGGTTATCTTGCACATGAAGCCTCAGACGCATGTGGCAGGGGGGTGTATGACATGCATAAGTCACTGTCCAGAGCCCAGTGCAGTGCATAAATATCACCTGCATAGCACAGAGCATATTTTTAATTTTATGCTAATGTATGATAAGGAATTTTTTTTAAAAACATTGAGCAGGACTATATGAAATCTTCTTATTGTAAGTCACAGGATTAATTTGTTAAGTATGGGCTCCAAATCCCCATTCCAAGCTGAGGCTCTTCAAGCACAGGCATGCAGGGGTGCGTCGTGCCTGGGAACCTCCTGATTACAAAGGCCACAAGACAGAGGGGAAGCTGCCAGAAGCCTCCTTTTTGTTGAGGGCCATGTTGGTGAAGTGGATGAAATCCTTCTGGACTTTGAGCTTAAGGGTGCTGGTTTGCTGAGTGAGAGGCACGAAGTGGAGGAGAGGAGCGAGGAAGCCTTCAGCAGGGCAGGCTGGTTGGTCTCTCAGATGGGACAGGTGCCTTGGGCCACCCTGCACTGCTCCACAAAACCAGACCCAGGGGCTGCCCATGTCCTCTTGGCCCTGCCTCTCTTCTTGGTGCCCCTGGTCTCTAGCTTGTTACCCTGACCCTCCGATTTACCAGGCTGGAGAAAACAAGGTGACTGCCTAGATTAAAGGTTTAGCCTGACTTTTTCTTTTTTTTATTTCATTTTATTTTTTCATTTGTTTTTTTGTTTTCCAATTGTCAGCCTGTGTTCATGGAACACATGCTGTGAGAGAGGGCTGCTTTGAGAAGTTGTATCAAAGAGGGATTTTTACCGTTTGTCATTGGATTCAATTTCAGTGCTAAATCACATCAGCTGCAGAAAGATGTCAGGAAAAAAATGGAAAATGTGTCACTGCTGTCATCCCAAGTTTTGTTTACATTTCTTTACATTAAAGCTCTCATTTCTGTAGGAGTTCTGAGGTTGATCTTGTTCTTGTCTCTTCTAGGTTTTGGGGATATATTGTTAGGTACTAAATCAAGTCTTGGTGTTGCCAATATTACATTTACATACTGCAAAATCATATGGTCTGAATGATGCTACCAGGAAAGCATATCAGCATTTAAAGCTGTAAGTTTATAATTTTCAGTTTAGCCATCCTGCATTTTGCTATTTGTTTATATTTTTTTGTTATTATTATTTGCATGTGTTAACATCACGTATTAAAAGAAACATTAAGAAGACGCAAAGCTTTGGAAGTCAAACAGTAAAACATAATTCTGGTGTTTTCTGGCTTTAGTCTGTGAGATTTTAACTTGCTTCCTTTGGGTTTGTGCTTTATAATCAGTCTTTAATTAAGAGAACGCATACTATGTTTTTGTCCTTGCTGATGGACCTCTTCTGCTGAAACTCTTTTAAGTAAGACACCTGGCACGAAAACATGCTTCATGTAGATGGCCCATTAATGAGCTCACTATTTGATTTTATCCTTGTGTTCATTGAGTGTCCAATGCCTTATTAATTTCACATTGTGCAAACTTGCTCCAATGCAGCATTATTTGTTTCCTTATGACCATCTCTTTTATGGTCATCATTAGAGTATCCAGCTGTTTCACAAACAGTAATGAACTTACTGTCAAACTACTTTGCCTCAATGAAGAGTATTATTAGTATGATTTTGCAGATAATAAGCTGAAGTAGAGGCCTATAAATAATGACTTTAACTACAAAAATTGGACACTGAGTAAGAAAACAAGAGAAAACTATTCACCAGACTCTGGGGCACTTTGTTTTTCCGTGCAGTGCAACCCTCACTGGTGTCAGGTGTGAGGATGAAGTGCTCCTGCAGGACAAATGCAGGGTCTTGATTCAAGAACTCAGAAAATGAAGAAAGCATAAGTGATGCAAATCCGTGAAGCTTTAAGTGCCTTGCCCCACGCAGTCTCACGCAACCGCTCTGTGAGTCAGTGGCAGATTTCAGGTCTCCAGGGCAGCATTCGGCAGTCTTAACTATGAAATCAATTTTTATTTCCCTGCAGTTCGTTTTCTCGAGCATTATGTGCATTCCACCTAGAGTTAGGTAGGAAATTGCTTTCCTGTTCCTTGAACATTTTCAGGATTTTGGTACCAGCCCAGCCCCACAGTGGGACACTTGCTGAAACCCTTAAAGGATGTTCTGGGAGAACCAGGGCTGCTCAGCAGAGCTTGGGGAGGAGGCACAGGGTTTTTGGGCTTCTGGAGCTCAACTTCTCATCTGTCGCTGCCTTTGACAACCTGCTTTCACTCCGTCTGGCCTGCTGGAGCATCTCTGTTTTGTGTGAATAAGACATTAAGGCATTCCCTGTGTTCAGGTCTGTCTTATGCCCCTGCCATTGGGCAATGAGAAATGCTCATCAAAGCGGTGCTGCCATGTGGTTTCCTCCTGTAAAGGAGACTGACGCCTCCCTCCCCGCTTTTCTGCCACGGGGAGGGGTCAGATCCACGCAGCCTCAGCCTCAGTTTTATGTCCAGCTCCAGAGCCAGAGCATCTGGGACCAGTAGTTGTAGGGAAAGTCTCGTTTTATCCTCCTTTATCCTGGGGTCAGGAAGAAAATCAGCTTAGCATGGACAGAATCCTTGGAAATGCTGTTTATCAGCTGCTGTTAAGCATATGCAATCAGATTTTTTTTCAATTATTTGTAACTTGGCTACATTTGAGCATTATACCCCACTGCAGACATAAATGCACAACAAAAGGCTTATCCGTCACACACAGATTATTCAGTGCCAAATTTCACTTCCTTGCCTCAAGTCAACATACTGCCAGAAATTATTGACAAAACTGTTGTAGTAATCACTGGTAAACAGTATGATTGGCAAATAATATATTTTCTGCTGACTTTATTATTGGAAACAAGTGGACAATTTATGCTGACACTCTTTTGGAAGCCAGACATGAAAAATTTCAGCCCTAACAGTTAAATTTTGGAAGAGTTATGAACAATTGAAATGAAGGGTTTGTAAAGGGAAGAGTCTGGCAGCATTCATGGAAAAGAGCCTTGGCCATTTGATTCATAATTGCTTTTCTCAAATTGTTAGCTGCAAATCACCTCTTCCCCTCAGTCTCTTGCAAGAATCACCATTCTTGGTGTAACACCCATTTTTTGAAAAGAAACACGGGGGTAAAAAGTTTGAGTAGCTCTGGTCTATGGTACTGGTATGAAGACAACACTGCTAAAAACACATACCGAAGCACGTGATGAAAAAATAAAAATAAATTTATTTTATAAGCTTGTTATTCTGATAGGATTTTCAAAAAAAAAGTCAAAGAGCCTAGTGTTTGGAAGTGTTTCTTCATCTTCAGGAAAAGAATACTTGGTAGAATTGCAGGAACTCTTTTACCAGCATGGGGTTAAAATGTACGTATTTTTACATCTTTGGGGATTGTCAGTCATTTTGTACCTGTTTATTTCACAGTCAGATTCCAATTACAACCTGCTGCTAGGAAACCTGGCAATAGAAGTTGGAAAATACAGCACAGAAGGCATTATTACATACCAGGGTATCATCAGAAGAGTTGGCGGGTCTTTGGGAGGGGGCAGGGGAGAGCAGCACAAACAGGACATTTTTCATTTCACTTTCTAGGCATGACCCAGTGAACTTCTCGTGACTGCAAAGATTACGCCTGTGCATTGCAGAAAGCAGATTTGCACTCTGAGCACATTCATGCCTGGACTGTGGGTGTCATGGTGAAATAAATAAAAAAAAAAAGGCAGATTTTTATGATAATACAAAATTGATTGGACGTGACCAAACTAGAAGGGCCAGCACCCTGAGGCAAGTTTTACCAACTTGCAATCCCCAAATTAGACCATAACAAGGTTCTTGTGATAGGATAACAACGAAGTAACTTGCATATTAAAATAAAATCTCATTATTCCCCTCTCTCTTTCTTTGTTTTTAAGCCTTTTAGAGGTCTTTGCACTGTATTTCAGTCATCTTTAGGAATTCAAACAGCTTTTTTAGCCCAAAGGAACAACTTTTAAGATATCTATTTTTCATAGCAAGACCACATCCACTCTGAACAGAAACGTATTACCTGGGATTTATAATGCGATATTGTTTCTCTGAGTCATCATAACGAACCCACATTAGTTTAGTATCACTTATGCCCCAACACATTATCTAAATGATGTTTGGTAGCTTGTCTGTCTGAACGCTGAAATCTCATAAATGCTAGCTGCTGCTCCGATTTAGAATTGTCATGTCCTTTATTGCTTAAGGTAATAATAGTGGCTGTTAGAGGTCTGTTGCTATTGTGGCTATATCTGTAAGTACATTATTGGGGTCTGCTGTGTAATGTCATATACTCAGGACAACATGTATCTACTGGATATACTACAGATTTGTGGATATTATCACACGCGGTTAAAAGATTTTTCCATACTTGAGGTACAACACAGAAACATCAGATTTAGTGTTTACGTTTACCAACAAAAAAGAGCCATTCTTTTTGCTTTAAATTTGAAGTTTTAGTTTAAAATTAATACATTTGTCTTTGAAAATGCTATTTAAATTCATTGCAGTAACAACCTGTTCTAAGGCCTAAATTTTCTCTGATTATGTAAGTAAATAAAAACGTGCCACAGAAATGAACTTTCCTCAGATGTTAATGAATTCAGAAGTGTTTTTTTATTCAATATGAAACGTATGTCCTGCATCACTTTGATCAACCTGAGTTAAATCATTTTGCTCTAATATTACATATTACGTTGTATCAATCTTTACAATGGGGAACAATTCTTCTTTTGTTTATTATTATTATTACATAGATTTTTCAGTTCCTGCTATATGAAAGAAGTTTTCCTGAATTACTTTCAGTTGAGTTTTTAGCTGTGGGATGCAAACAGAATATTTTCTTCATTTGCATTACTTTATCTGAAAAAAAGTTGAAAATGTTCCTGTCTTCTGGCTTACAAACACACCTCCAAATGGACAAGAAAAACTGCATCTGAATCTGAAAAGTTAAAGAATATCTGGATGCGTTTACAAAGACCTTCTTGCACATAGAGATGCAGATAAGTGTTTTTCAGAAGTGCCTCAGCATCCTACTCACACTGATTTCAGTGGAGGCAAAACAGCCAGCCTGCTGCAGCCTTTCCGAAACCCCAGAAGGTAATGAACTGCTTTGTTAGGCACCAAACACCTTTGGAAATCAAGCCCATGAAGACCAGAAACAATCTGTCAGTTCACTAACTAGAATCGATATGTCTTTTGTATAATAAATTAATTTTAAATTCAAAGCATAATTTAAAAACTCATGGGTTTTTGTGTGTGTAAACAGCAGATAAAAGGTCACTGATGTTACCTGCAGAAACTATTTCAACAAGTTCTTTTTGTGCGTTCTTAAAATTTTAGTCCTAACTTTCACCTGAACTCTGCTTGTAAAAAATTAAAGACAACAATTATCACAAAAAATGTGCCTGTCACTATTATGCACCATAAATATACACATGAATACACAGCCAGCCCAGAGGAGGCTGCAGTGGGGAAGGGTTTCTCCAGACCTGCACAGCATCCCCCTTTGTCTGGGTGAGGTTTGGGAAGGTATACTGGGGGTAACGCTGGGATCTGCTGGCAGCGGAAGCACCACCAACATGCTGATGGTGATCTGCAGTGATACTTGTCGCTTATCTTACCCGCAAAGAACCTAAAAGGCTGGAGAAGTGTGGCAGGCCTTGAGAGAAGGGCAGAGCCTATGGCACATGCTACGATGCGATCTTTGGGACCACCAGGTATTTTGTAACCGAGTCTGCTCTTTGAGCACATCCCGTAAACACCCGAGGAACCTGGCTGGTGTGGGACTGGAGGGGCTGGGATGTGCTGGTGGGGCCAGGCCCAGGTCCTGCAGGGTGGGAGGAAAACCAGCAGTGGGAGTGGTGAGAAGCCTTGTGGGGACCTTGTGCGACCTGGGAAGAGAGGGAGCTGATTGCACAACACAGGAACTGCACGCACCGCTGCAGAACTGACAGACACCGGAGATACTGACCTCAAGAGCCTTTTGGTTCCCCAAATGTATCTCCAATTTCATCTTTTATCCTGCACCATTTTTTTAAATGACCACAGTGGAAGGGACTCTGCATTCTGCATGAAAACCCGAAATACTGTGAAGAACTGACCTCTGCACCAGGCCATGCCCTGCTTTCACTCAGTGACTTTTAACCAGCCTTTCCCACACTTCTTTATCAACTCTGCTACATTTTGGAGAAAAAAAGATGACTTGCTTCCCTGGCATAGCAGAGACTGTTTTCCCCATACACAAAAATATTTCCATGAATGTATCATGATTTGTACACACACAGTCTGTAGTATATACAAGCATGTTGAATATCAGGCCAAATTTCAATTTTTAGCTTTAAGAGGGACTTTTTGGGTGTGTGTGGGAGAATCACATGGGATTTTTTTTAGTAATTTATTCCTAATGACATCTTTTGGGGGGCACAGAAAGGCAAGTCAGTTTGGTAAAAATCAAGAGATGTTTACTATTTATACAAACACTCCTCGCTTATTGCTCATAAGGAGCAATTTCAGAAGACAAATCACCATTCTATAAGTCAGTTACAGACAGACAACTCACTGGACTCCTTCCAAGATACACTGAGACATGCACCAAAATATCAGAGCGTAATTACTTTCATTATGTATTCCAATTAATCTGAAAACAACTGAGAGAGTAAAGATCTCATCCTGCTAATTTTTACTGACATGAAACCCAATATTATTTTTAGAATTGGTTGTCCTCTGTTTACCTGATTAAACTATGGGCTAATCAGACACTGCTTTTCTGGAAATAGATCTGGAATATGGTAATTTGCCATCTTCCATAATTTGCTTTATTTACTCCAAATACAAGTGCATATTTTAATTCATGGCAATATTTTAAGCTTATGTCTGTTTTAGAAGGAATGACCTAACTAAAAAAAATCCTAAACCGGAAGACCGCTTTTTTATTGTCTATCTAAAAGGCACAGTCTCTTGTGTGAACCCCGAGTATCTGCCCACCTCAGGGGACCATCAGGGGCAGGGGCAGGCCTTTCCTCCATGGGGCAATGAAAAGTATTCATGGATTAATGACAAAGACAGCAAGCTGTCCATGCAGGGGATCCACATGCATGCAATCCACAGCCCAGGCTAGCCTAAATCCTGCTGCCTTATTGGTCTGAATGTTCCCCAGCTGAGGTGGCAAGTTAGAGAAAGATTTGGGGTTCCTGCCCTGAGGCCTGCCTGGGGCAAGCGAGATGCCCTGTGGGACCCGGACTCTTTGCCCTCCAGGCAGCTCAGTGGATGCAGGCTTCCATGGAGGTTGGGCACAGGGCACGGGCTCCTGGCAGCCCTGAGCTTGTTGCGTGGTTCCTCCCGGACAAGAAATGCCTGCACAGAAAAGACCCCTGGGGACAAGGAAGTTTTGCTGTGGTGGGCAGCTTGCAGCAGGCCCCAGGCCTCTCCTGTGAAGAGAGAAAGGATGTTGCTTGTGCCTACTCCTAATCCCGCTGCTTCCCAAACCATTAATTATGTTTGTAATCCTCTCTTCTTTATCAGTCTAAGTTTTCTCTTCTCACCTCTTTCCTCCCTCCTGCCCCTCTCTCACTGGCACCGTGCTCTGTTCAGGGTGTAATTACTCAGCTGCGCTTGGTGTTCCCTAGTTTGAAGCCACTAGTTTTTGTTTTGTCATTTTCTGGTAATGCGAATAATCCTCTTCTTTTGGAGGTATTTATGTTCTGTGATCTTGTCTCCCCTGAGCCTTCTCTTTGGCAGACTCTAGGAACTGAGTTCGTTCTGTCTAACCTAACTCACTGGATACCTTTTAGTATTGTTTTCTCTGTGCATGGTTTCTGTTCCTTCACCACTCTTCCAAGCTGCGGCGAGCAGAGTGGATCCAAGCGGAGGTCCCGGTGTGCTTACCCGTATAGCACACCCTATCGCCCATGTCACCTTTACAAAACAACAGCACACAATCAGTCCTTCCTCCTGAAGTTTTTCTCCAACTCTTAACGTGAAGAAAAGTATCAAGAAAATAGGATATCCACTAACCTATCAGCAATCTGTCAATCTAAAATCTGTGCTCCATCTAAAGCCAATAAGGCTATGATTCATCATGCAATGCCACGCTGAGACCTGATTACAGAGCTGAGTTTGGGCTCAGCCTTATCTAAACTGTGCTGGCTGAAGACATTGATTCTAATCGAGTTATTCATGGCTTACATTGAGTAATTTAAAGCCTTTGTCTTTCATACGTAAATGTATTCTTGCAGATCTAAGGTAGATGAGAAGTCTCGTGATTAGCTGCTGGTTACAGGAGGAAACACCCAGAAGTGTTTTAGCTCCCTCATGGGCTGGATCCTTCCCATCAAGGGACTGTGTAATACTTTGCAGGACGACTTAACTGAAGAAGGTGAGTGGTGATCAGAAAATTTACAGCAGTTTCTGATGTACTGTCAACCAGCATTAATGCCTCAGGTGTTTTTTTCCTCTAGCATTTTGCCTATGCTATTTATTTTTAGACCCTGATGGCTTAATCCGTGCTGGGTGGGCTGAGGGCTCTGTGTACCTGGAGCTCATGTCAGGCTACACCTGCAGGCTGCGAGAGCCTGGTGGCACTGAAAGCCACTCTGCCCCGTGCATTAGCTGCTTTTACTGCAAGTTATCCATTAAAGGCAGATATCTCGAATCATTCGACATTTTAAATCCATCCCTCTTGGTCTGACACATCTAATATTTGCTGATCATATCTCCAAAATAAATACATAATAAATAAATACCATGCAGAAAAAAACAAAACAAACAAACAAACAAAAAAACCCACCTCACATTGTTTAGTGAGTATCTATTTCCGGAAAAATAAAAGAAAATTTAAAGCAATCCATTTCTCTAGAACCATTGTTTTTCTCAGGATATTTTCAGTGCAACACCTTCTCGTTTTGCTTTAATACAGCAAGTCATAATTGCACCCCTTGGGTACATCTTGGCTGTTACCTAAAATGCATCTAAAGCTGTTTTCATATTATTATGAAAAACTGTTTGAAATGAGAGGATACAAGCACTCTAATACCAGGAGCACACAATAAGCCATCAGCAAACCTCCTCTATCATTTAAAAAAAGCTACGTGGTGCTGAGATTATTAAATATCGAATACAATTGGATTGGTGTCCAAAATACCATAGCTCCATTCTACTGCTTTGAAAACAAAGGAGAAAATAACAAGTTTCATGCATTCAGAAATCTCATGTAGCACAGATCATAACTCTGGTCTTGACTTGGCAGTACGCAGAAGGCCTACCCTGTGCCACAGAAAAGAAGTCCTTAAGGAGTTTTCCAGAAAGTTGCTGGCACTAATAATGCTTTATGGCTTCAGTGGAAGTTCTCCCTAAGAAAGTTACTTTCTCCTGACATCAAGGAAGACCAAAGCTAATAATAAAGTTAAAATTGTGTTTTGCTTTCTAGCACAAATGACTCTACTTTTGGTAAACTTCTCCGCACAAGGCAAGCAGCATGGATCTTGCCTAGTACTTGGATGAGAGACGTGCCAGGAATCCTACAGGGCAGAGTAGGCGTAGTACAAGAGGTCGTGGCTACACTTGGCAAGCAGGAAGCCAGGGGATACAAATAAACTGGAAAACGCCATTTGGCTATAACACAGGACCTCGGGGGACCGGTGGGGAAAAGGAGAAGGGCGCACACCAGGTAAATTCATGTTTCTAAAGCGATCATCCTCCGAGTCTGGATCTCATTTCAGAAACCCACACCGCAGTTCAGGCTGTCCACCAGCACCCCATGGGCTCCGCACAGTCACAGTTCTGCACAGGGATGTGTTCAGCATGAGGAAGGTGTTTTAATGTGTAGTCAGCAATAATCCTTCTCAGTCTCTCTCTTCTGAAATTATAGATATTTTTAACTGAACAGAGGTGCAATATTCTTTGTATGCTAGCCTAAATAAATTCAGACTTACTATGGAGAAATGTACGGTAGCTTTTCCTTATGTACAAGACCCCCATGGATTCCAAGACAATGGCATTAATTTCCACAGCAGTGATCTTTTAATTTTAAGACAACATTAATTTATTTAAACATCTTGCAATAATCTCCCTTCCTGTCCTCCTTCTGGCCCAAGTTTGTAGCTAAATGTATGTGTTGACGTGACATTTGTTAATGATTTTTCCATGATCCTTCACTTTGAAAAAAGCTTACTGTTAAGATCTCTGCACTGCCTGGCTGTACCTCCTAATCCTTGGCTTTCTGGTGTCCAGGAGACCCATTTCCCACCTGGCACCTTGGAGAAGTGCAGAACCATGAGGTTCATGAGGTTGTTGGGCTGCAGTGGAGGGGAGGATGGTGCTCATAGCTCTGCAGACCACATCTCCACGCTGTCTGGAGACAAAATACGTTTGTGCTGTGCATGGAAGAGGGGGACAGGGATTCCTGAGCTTTGGCTTTGCCTGGGCAGACGTCCATGCAGAAGGTGGCAGGGCAGAGATGTTGCTTGAGATGTGGAAGACATAGGCTGCATTTTCCCTATAGAAATGAGCCTGGGGCTTGCAAGCTGCCAGGCAGCTGGGCGCAGGGCCTGCAGGGAGAAAGCAGCTCAGCTTCTTACAGCCAGCTTGTGCTCCTCCTATGCAAGAAAATGGAAACTTGCATGTAGCTGAGGTCAGCCTTTAACAGGTTGCTCAGTGCAACAGGAAAACGTCATTGGCAGTGTCCCCAGTCACAAATCTCAAGAATTTGAAAACAAAGCTAGCATCCTGCATCCATGATGCAACAACCCGTTATCTGCCTGCCCAACAATTACATGTTTTAGAAACCAATCCCATGCACACAGCTCTAAGAGTGTGAAAGAAATGAACCAGGTACAGTATGAAATGTGTGCTACACAGCCTTCTGAGATACGGAGAAATGCAAAGGGACAATACATTTTTGTATTCTTTCAATTCCAGTTCTTAAAAGCTGTCTGAGCAAAATGTCTACTGTTAGCTGCCCTACAAAGAAGAATGGGAAATGGGCAGCTGAAACAAATGAAAGGATCGATAGTCAGAAAGCTAATTGCTCTTATTTCTATAGAATTCAAAAAAGATAAAATTGCCTGAGCAATATGACAGAAGAAACAATTGACTCTGTGAATAACATAAGGCTTACATGTTTCCCTGCTTGAGAAAAACTTGTGTAGGGAAGTTGACACAGTAAGCTCATGTATGTGTTTCTTTCCAGGCTGAGGTCTGAAAGACGGTATGCGGCTCTTGAGCCTGAGCAGAGACAGGACTCACCCAGACAAGCATCCTTCCCCTGCTGTCCCTAAAAGCCTCCTGGAAAGGGACTTTGAGGTGCACAGTGCCTGACTGTATGTTGTAACTCTCCCCACAGGACTGGAGAAGCCAAGGAGGGGGAATGGGGTGTCTGAGAGGCAGAAGGCTCGTGATGCTGAGCGCTGGCCCTGCAGCCTGAATTGCTGTGTCTCTGCCCTGTCTTACAAAAGCAGAGGACAGTGCCTCCTCCTGCCTTGGCAGCAGCCTCTGGTAACAGGGGACACTGCTGTAACTGGAGGAGCAGGGAAACTTGATACTGGCAGTACTGCATAGTAGGGCTTCAAGTTTAATGGCTCAAAAGTTAGGACAGTTAGAGTAATCGTCATTCAGACAAAAGCATGCAGCAAAATGTATTGCCTTGAGAAACTAAAGTAATTAATCCAAAATCACCAGGATAGAAGAAGTAATGAAATCTGAAGGAAAGGAAGTTGTGGCACCATTATCACAGCATCATAGGCTCATAATGATTTACTTATTATGAGTTAAGTCATAATAGTTTGATTTGGGATGGAAGGGACCTCAGGGTTTGAGTATAAGGAAGAAGACCACTTAAAGATGCTCTTGTCTGGAACACCATCTGATACCTTAGGACACAGCTTCAGCAGTCATTGATTTGGGGCTGGCAGGGCTGCAAACTGCACCTAAACCGTAGTGCTGAATGGTCCTGGTAATCTCATGATAAAGTACACAAATAAAATGTGCTATGTGGGAAAAACACTTCATTTTTTTTTTGTTTTAAACGTAGAGTCTAGGCTGTCCCCTTGCTCCTGTGCAACTGGACACAAGGGAAACAACGCACAGTGATTCCCCATTCACCCTCTTTCCAGCATTTGCAGACCTCATAGGCCTCTATCAAAGCAGTTCTTTCTTTCCTGGTGAACTTCCATTGTGATATGTTTCATGCGTCCATCTGTCTCTTATCCCCTCCCCATGTGTCTCTCCCACAAACACCAGTTTGGAAGTGTTTACAAAACAGTCCACAGATCTCCTGGCAGACTCTTAAGCAAAACACAGTCCCTAGCCAAAGTCTGTGTTTTGGAAACTGAGCTTCTTTGGTAAGTATAGCTTCATTTTTATTTGATTATCTCCATTTGCTAAATGTGGTTAGCCAGCATTTTACAACAGCTATATTTCTTCAGATGGAAAGAAAGGAGGGATTCTGATGCGGTGTTTGGAAATGGGAGTGGGAGAAATGTCAGGAATGGCCTTCACCACGAACTTTTAAGTTTTATGATTTTATGTATGCAAAAGGCTCCCCGCATCTCATGTCAAGGCAAATGCCCTGTGGAGGTTGTCCCTGTCACTGGAGAACTCAGGCAGGAGGCTTGGGAGGAGGAATTGGAGATTGTGAGCGAGAGGCAGGATGAGGATGCTGGAGTGAAGCACGCCATGCACCCAACTCCCCTCACAACTCTCTGCTCTGACATGTGAGGCTTTGTGATTTAATAAGTGGCACAGCACCTCCTTCCCATTTTTTTTTTTTCCCCTTATGGAGCTAGTCAGGCTGCAGTTTACCCTTTTGTTAGTCAACCAGGTCCACTAATAATTTCGGTCTTCACGGAACATCTTACTTTGGGAATACCTTTTCTGGTCATTCAGTTAAGAGTCATACGTGTTGTCCTTCTGAAACAAACTCCTTCCCCTGCCTCTCACCCTCCCTCCCATAAGCACAAAACACACCAACAAAGACACTATTCTAAATATAGCTGGGATGGAAAAACGTCTTTTATTTTCTTTGTAATGGCCAACAGTGGTGATCAAGATTAAAAGAGAAAACAAAACAAGGCTATTGATTTTTTTCCTTGGTGAAGCTTGGTTTTAGTTTAGGCTTTGGAAGATCTAGAGAAGTTTCTTCATGTTTATCATGTTTGATCTCTAATTACCTTTCTTCTCAGTTTTGAATGTCTGAAGTCTTGGCTGCCAGACATGCATTTGTACTTTGTAGAGAGAAGGAACTGAAAGAGAACTTCCAACCTCTGAATTTCCAGTTAAAAAAAAAATCATGTATTGTTTAACCTTTCTTTTAAGAAATTTAGTAAAGTAAATCAACACTCATGCCTCATGCTTTTGCTTCCATGAGTAAAGCATTTTATTTTCTACCAGCTCAGCTGCTACAGCACACCGTGCAGATGGACAGTTCTTTTTCTAACTATTTTCACATCACAGTAACAGGAGTAGCCCGGAGGTAATTATTGAAGTTGATGGGCATTTCCTCTGGCAGTAGTGTTCATATTCTGAAGACTGTTCACTTTGGTTTAAGTATTTAACACACTTGTTTTAGTTTTGTTTAGTACCATTATGCAGTGCTAGGCCTTTTCCTCTTATCTGCCCAGAGTTCTTTGCTAATAGCTGCAAACCTTAATCGTATAAAGTTAAAAGGAGAAAAACGTAAAGCATTAGTTTCGCCAGAGCAGATAACGTACAGGAGATAATAACAGCATTTACCTATGACTTTCTTCAGCATAATCTCTTACAGAGCATACTGAAAATATGCAGACATGCAATCTGTGCAAGGTTTGTGTGGGTGTTCTGGACAATATTTCTGACTCCATCCTCAGCTGATTTAAGTTGGCATTAGTGCATAGGCTACACTTTTAAATGGTCTCAGTTCTGTGCACTGGACTTGTGTTTATCTCGAATTTAAACAAAGATGGCCAAAGATCACAAGCTCTCCTAACCAAGAGTCCATTTATTCCTACGTGAGTGATAGAAATGTGAAAGCTAGTTAAAAGTTATGCAGCCAGATGTTTTTCACTGGGCAAGCTGAAAATCCTGGCTCAGAAAGGCTTCCAGAATATGTTAGGTCTTTTTGATACTCCATAAAAAGAGTTAAGATGGTATAGAAAAGATCCAGAATTTTCCAGGACTAAAATATTTTTCCCTATTTATTCCAGAGAGCTCTACGGAAAAAAAAAATAGATATCTAAAACATTTTATTTTTGAAACAGTAAATTACAAACTTAGCAGTGAAATGCATTTTAGAGAAGTATCTAAAATGTACTTTCCATAGACAGTATTTCAGATGATGATACTTTATTTCAGAACTTATCAGTATGGAGTTACAACTCCTATGTATCATCAGCAAAATGTACTGTTACTCCTTAATACGATTCTATTTTAATATAATTTTAATATTAAAATATTCTATTTTAATATAATGAACGCTTGTAGGAATACCATGTGTATTTTTTTAAATGTCTTTATAATGTCTTTTTCCTATATTTTATAAAATTAGGTCTTCAGTTAAATTCTGTTTCAGAACCCTACAGATACTCTTTCTTTTTTTTCATTTATGATTTAGAAAATTGATGGTTTCTGTTTTCAAAATTTTTATTTTAGAGATAAATTGAATTTGCATATCTCAGCTTATAGTACATCTTCATCTCTAACTTTATAAATCATTAATTAGAAGTAAATAATGTACACATTTCTTTTATATACTATTTAATTCCACTTCCTTTATACTATCCAAATCACACAAACTAAGTTGTTGGTTTTTTGTTTTGTTTTGTTTTGTTTTCAAGATATACATACCATTTATTTTCCTCACTTTGTTTAGTTTCAGTTAGCAAGTAACTATCACAGATTTTATTGCTTTACCCCCGTGCTTTTTTGTGAGTGCGTTTTCCTGTCAGAAACACACTCAGATATTTTTCCATGTGCAGCTGTCGATGGACCTCTACCTCTGGAGAAATCAGAAAAGTCATGATGTTCTCCTTCATCGTCTATCTTGGTGGGCATACTTTATTTTTATACGACTGTCAGGAAATGTGGGCATAATTTAATAGGAAACATTCAGTTTAGGACTTAGACTTTCAGTTGGATCTTGGAAAGAGTTTAAGGAAACTACAGTACTTCATCAAAGTGCTTGAAGATCTTATTTCCTAAAGCATGAGGAAAAAAAATCAATGTTTTATTAAATAAGCTGTTAACCACAAAGGTTTAGATCATCCAGCACGAGTTTTTCAACAAGGGAGAGACCAAACAAGAAGTTGCAGAGGCCTTGTGCTGTGCATCCCGAGGAGGGTCTGGGCAGGCTCCCACCAGCATGACTCAGGTTTTGGTGCCAGCGGTGGCACGGTGGGATCCAGGGGGGTGCGGGGCTGTCCCACCACTGCTGCCCCTGCCCTGAGCACAAGCACTGCTGCATGGGAGAGGCCTGTAAGGAAAACTGAGTTTGTGCCTCTTTCCAGCAAAAAAGTTGACCTCTGCGTTTCTCCAAAGTCTGTAAAGCTTGTGCTTTAAATGCTCTATTTAACTCCAAATCAGTGCAAGCCTGTTGATTATTGAATTGGCTCTTTTATTCTATTTTATTTTATTTTATTTTATTTTATTTTATTTTATTTTATTTTATTTTATTTTGTTTTGTTTTGTTTTGTTTTGTTTTACTTTATTTATTTATTTATTTTCAGGCAGGACAGAAGATAATTTCATACATTTCTAAGGGGTTGCAACTCCTGGAGACAGATCTACTCGCCTTCCTGCATGGATCTGTTGCATACCCACTGTGAAGGACATGGGTGAAGATTTCTATTTCTTTTTTCATTTGTCTTCTGTTGTTTTTCATAGTCTTATCTCTGGGTTTGGAAGTTCTCCAAGACTGAAACTGCTAATTCACAATTTTTGTTGCACGTTATTGGATTTGCAGTTTTGGCAGTTCTCAAGAATCAATCTTCAATCAGCAGCTTAGATGTTTTTCCAAATGCCTATATGCAGACTTTTAAAAATATTATATATTTATATAACTTGTGTTATGTATCAAATATAAAGACATACAGATCAGTTTTTGCAGGATTCTTCTGAGGTACCTTGCTGAGGTCCCTGACCAATCTGACAGATCCACCTGGTCTTCAGTGTGTCCTACCCTCTGCCACTGTTCTCTGTTTCATTGTGCCTTATTGGGACCCTTTTAAACTTTGTCCATTAAATGGAAACTTGGCAGATCACCCACCAGCCTTGTGCTAGACAGAGGCAGCTCTGAATTATCTACCTAAAGCAAGGGAACATCTTCCCTGTGATTCACAGATGACAGCATAGCAAATATGCCATCTTGCTACTTAGACAATATGCTACTAGAGGATTAAGAAAGGTTGAAGTAACCACACATTTATTTGACTTATCTTCCGTTATTCAGAGGGGTTCTCCTAGCTTTATGTGTCTCTGAATCCTTTACTCTCCACAGCCTCTCTTGGCAGTCCCCTGCCTCCCCAGCTGCTTGTAGCATGGCGTGTGCCGACACTTCTTTTTGCAGTTTGTTTGTTCTTCCATCTATACCTTCCCCTAAAGGGCTGCCCTTGCAGACCTTCCTTCTACTGTTCCCATCCCGCACGGCCCCTGGGAGCTGACGGTAGCACAGTACAGCACGGCATCTCACTGCTTTCTCTGCCTTAAGTTCAGACTGATGCTCTTGTCAACGTGCCTGTGACAACAAGCCAGTTCTGAGACTAAGTTTTTCTTCCTTCCGTTCATGTCAGTAGAATTACAACAAAGAGTGAGTAAGCATGCCCTGTTCCTTGTCTCCACGCCACCCATGATTTTATTGACCCTGGATGTCTCTTTTCCACACAAGGAGCCCTGCTGGTTTAACTTTTCCCCATTCAGAAGGTGTTCCAACCTTTGGACCATTCCTCTTGCCTTTCTCCTACACCTGTACCATTTCTACCACGCTTTTTGAAATGATGGGACCCGAACTGTCCCCAGTGAGACATGGTGAATACACACCATCTACACAGAGCCACCATTTAATTTCTGATTTGTTTTTACTCCTTTTCTAGTACCTTGACAATGCCATGTGTCTTTCTGACCATCGTTAACAGTGAACTGAGAGCTTTCCATGTAGACCTATCAACAGTGACTCCTAGCTCTCTTTTCTAAACGGTAATAGCCAATTTAAAATCCATTAAATTATATATGTCTAGTTAAGGTTGTTTCCCTCCATGTTCATTGCTTTATATTTATTGACATTGAATTTTGCCTGCTATTTTACTGCCTACATACTCAGAGTGGGTTCATCAGGCTAAATGGAGATGAAAGGCATCTGAGCCAGTAACTTCGTGCTCTCTTTATAGTCAGTGAGAGACAGAGACACTTCTAGGGTTGTGATTCCTCAAATTCTAATATATAACTATCTATCTAACAGATCAGAGGAGTCAAGCCTTAAAAGTGCCTGTTTCTCTCCACTGAGTACGAAAGGAGCCTCAGGTGATTCTCAGTTTCTCTAACAGCTATGTTGTAGATGTCCATGGTTAGGTAAGATCAATCCTCTCTGTTATATTGCGAGCTGTTTCTGTGACACTCGGCAGTCAGCTTTAGTTTATATTGCCCTAAACTATTTTGTATCATCAACAAACTCTGCTTTGCTGCTATTCACTTTTCTCAGGTGATTTATTGGTAAATGGAGCACACAGCTTTGTAGATGCTGGTGGGACTCCCCTGGAAATCTCCCTGTATTTTCTCTTTTTATGACCCTGTATTTCTACCCTTTCTTTTTGACTCACTATGAGATCTTTATTTATTCATCCTCTTGGGATGGGCCTTGTCAAAACCTTTTTGGAAGCACAAGTATGCTGTACCACCAGCACCACCACAACCTGTGCTCTCACTGACTCCTTCAAAGGAGCTCAATGGATTTATGAGGTAAGATTTTCTCCCCACAGAAGCCATAGTATTTTTTTCTTTAGTTCTTTAGTTTTTTTTTTTTCTTTTCTATCTTTTAGTTCTAGTCTTCACCATAAATTTCCCAGGCTAGTGTTCCCAGGTTGCAGTTACAGGTCTGTAGATTTCTGGACCTTTTCTGATTTTCCTCTCCAAAGCGGGGATCACTTTTGCCTCCTTTTATTCCCTCTTAAATGGTAGCTTGTGCACTGCAGTTAGCAGGTCTTTTACAACCCTGGGGAAATACAGTATGGTCCTGCTGATTCATTACTACTTATTTTATTGGTCTGTCCTAAATCTTCCTCTACTAAATTTGAGTCACTCCTATTTTTTTTCTCACCAGGAAAGCCCACGCTATGGGAATCTCCCCGAGATGCTCTTTAGTGGTTAGAGTCCACTTAGCTTTTCTCTTTCTGAAAACCCCACGGGCCTTATCGATCAGCCGGCAGGCGGCTGGCTTCCAGCAGCTTTGGGAAAGGTTTGACGACTTCTTTTGATTCCTTCAGCCAGCTGCCTCTCAAAACGTTTTTCTGACCTGTCTCCTCACGGTTTTACTTTTTTCTTACCAGAACTTACTCTCTGCAGGTCTCCCAGTGATTTATCCTGTATGTTGTTTATATCGATCAAATATTTATCTTTCTTTTTGTGTCATAAAAGAACAATATTCAGTTCACAGTGGATTAGAGTAAGTGAACCCATGACCTAGGTTCAGCACACAGAAAGAGAATAATTTCCATGAGTCTGAAATGGTTGAATATAGGCAGTAGTACAGGTATTTGTGCTCTGGCAGCCTTGCTTTCTATGTCATTTTTAGACGGTTCTCTGCTCTGTTACAAAAAATAAAAAATAAAAAAAAATAAAAAAACACCTTCCATTTTTAAATTAATTGAGTTAATACTGTTCTCTCAAGAGAGGAACTTCCTCAGAGGAAGGTCAATAACATAATTAGCAAAACATAATTAAGAAAGTGCTGCTGAAGAATCAAGTTACTGGCCAGATGCTTCCCTCAGTACCACTGGTGGGACTGGGGGGGCTATGGGTGAGGTGGGTGCGCTGTTAACCCCAAAAGCCAAAATCTGCCTCTAGTGGGCACAATGCTGGGGGGTGAGAGGAAGGGTTTGTCCATCCATTTGGTATGTGGAAAAGAGAGAATTTGGCCAAAAAAAAGCTCTCAGGGTTGAATTACTCACATTTGAAATTCAGCACATTTGTTTTTTTAAGCATTTGATCTTTTGCAACTTTGCGTGACAAGTGTGCACAAAAGGCATAATTTATGTTCTTTGCTTCAAAAGTTAATTTTTCATTATATATTCATTTGTAATATTCAATGTTTTCAATTTGTACTTTGATATTTATTGGCAGATACGAGCCTGTCTGAAGCCTGAAATAACATATAGCCTACTAATTCAGTGTACACTCTCAATTATTAATATTATTATTTTTTAATCTTAATGAAGGCTCTTATCTCTGGGAGGTTTTTATAGAGGGAATCACAGCTAATTTGGAATAATAGCCATTTTTGAAAGTTTAGATCTCTGTCTGTGACAGTTCATAAGGAGAAAAATCAACAGTTATCAAGTGAATTATTGGTGAAGATTTGTTGTCTTTGCTCTATTAAGTACCGCAGGAACAAAAGAATTGCCATATTTTATCAGACCACTAGACTAATGAGTCCATTACCATTTCATGCACAGTGGCTGGTACACCATATGTTTCAAAGAAAGGTTCTACAAAACCTGTGAAAAATATTATGTAGTAACCCACTCACAGGAGCAGTTCTTAACTTCAGGCAGCTGATGCCTGATTTATATCCTCAATCACAGCACCGAAAACACCAAGTGGTTTCACGTCTTCTCCAAGAATGACCTTTGAGTACCTAACAGACTGCAGACCAGCATCTGGGTTCCACCTGCACATTGTGTTTTTAGTTTTGGTCTTGTTTTTTAAAGAAGAGCTAATGGCATTTCAGGTATTTACTTGGTAGCTTAGAAAAAGGACATTTGTATTTATCTCTTTAACAAGTACTGGAAAGGCAGTGAAAAGGGAATTTTCCCACACTGTTCTGTAGGGGCAGTTTAGCTGTGGCATTAACAGAGGGAATGAAGTCCATTTTACCTCTTCATTTTGCCTTCTCAGATTTCAGCCCTTATTCCATGAGCACAATAGTGTTTAATAACACAACTACCTTCTTGCTGTTACTAACTAGATTAAGACCAACAAGTAATTTTATGGACAGGAATGTCATCTGCTATTGGTAAGTGCTGTTATCTTTCAGCCACTACCATCAAAATTGTTTCCATTAACAAGTTAAAGTCTTCAGGGATTTTTAATTGCCTGTGGCCCTTTTCCCTCACATGATTCAGTTTTCACTTGGGTATTTAATACCAGTATGACTGTAAACTCTAATAATTTGGTCTTGCAGAACACATCTTTAAGTGTTTGAAAGCTCTAAGCAAGGTTTTCCTGATGTTCACTAACATGTGATTCCAGATTTTATTTAGTGGCCCATGGTTATTTCTGTAAATACATTTTTGGGCATGGATTAAATTCATTTGGCAACACTACTTAAGCATGGATGACTGATGGACCATTACAAGTCTTTGGCTATGGAGAAGGTTAATCAGACAAATGTTCTCATTAACCTGAATCTGATTCTCCTCTGCATTATTGAAAGCCAGATCATTTTCACTATGAAATTAAGGAATAAGTTATCCTATTATGAAAAATGTTTATATATATGTTAAGTGTGTGTGTGGAGTTTCTATGAGAGCTTTACAAAATAAATAATCTATTGCGCAAAAGCATTTTATACTGCTCTGCAAACAGAAAAATACACTACATGTAAATGAACAGAATACTGTTCATTCCCAGTGCACAAATACATGAAAATGCTTTTCAGAAGCTTCTTTTGTTAGTTGATGGCCTTGATGGCTCTTCTCATTTTCTATAATTTTTCTGTTTTCCGAGTTCTTGTATTGTTTATCTTTTCCCCTTTTTATTTTTTTTCCTGTCCATTTAAAAAAAAATCAATGTTTTATGTTGATGTTTCATTTTCCTTGGGCAGTTTCCTTGTTTAAAATAAATGATTTTCCATTCCTTTGGGTGGTGGTCTTCATATTTTCTCTTGCCTCTACCCAGTCTTTCACCAAACCTTAGTAATCTCATAGGTGGTACCCTCTTTTCTCCTAATAATCTGTTTATGTTTTTAGAACAGATCTGCTCATTGTAGGCTGTGTCTCTCAAACCACCAGGTAAAATACTATTCATTTATTTTATTTGGCAAACACATTATGTCAATATTCCATAGTGAGTACTATGTAGGTAGCAGGCCAACTCATTTCTTAAGTCACTCAAAAATGACACAGTTATTCATATAACTTTGAATTATTCATTACAGTGGACTACATGCATGCCTCCATTGACATGTATGGGAGAGATCAAGATTAAATGAGTCCAGGGTATTCTCTTTATTTGCAATCACTGGACTTTCCTTTAAGATTCATGTTGTAGAGAGAGATGGAAAAAGTAGTAACAAATTATCTGGAGAAACTGTGAGAGCACCACCCAGTTATAGTCTGTTGGCCACAGCAAGATCTAAGTTAAACTTGCCTTGAGAGGGGAAGAGAGTGGAGACAAGGCTCTCACAGCCCCAGGTGATGCCCTCATGGCTCCTGAGAAGGAAGGAAAGCAAAAAGGTAGAATCAGCAGCCTCCTGGGGCTGGGAAGAGGCTATCATCCCCAGCCCCTCAGTGCCAGCTAGGTGAGAGGGTTCCCCATTCCTTCCGGTGGCTTTCCTACATCCCATCCAGAGGCATGTGGGTGTCTCCATGTATTCAATGGGGAGCCCAGATACATACCCAGGGCTGGGTATTTCAGCAGGCGCCAAGATCTTGGGTTCATCCTGTGTAACAGTCAGCCAGAAACTGTTCTCTGGAGTTCTCCACTGACTTCAGAGCAGCGTAGCAAGATTACATTCCTGGCTCAGGTTCTCAAAGTTAGTGGGATGGAGCTGGCTACAAGTGCTAAAAGTTCAGAATTGCAACACTCAGTGTTGCAACATCTAAAGCCTTTTGTGGCCTGATCTGCTGGGGAAATTCTGGTTAGGTAAACGCAGTGGTGTTTTACAATTGACTCTAATGGCCCTGGAAGTCATTTAAAGAATTCTGTACAAAAGCAAATGCTGCTACTCTAGAAGCAGGTATTAACTGGCTTTGCTCGGATAATATTGAGAGATCAAAGCCATTCCTCCTAGGTCTTGCTGTAATGAAAGATAGGTTTTAACCATTCTTTAAAAGCAGTGAATCTTTTCAATTCTCTTTCTCCTAAAAGCTCTTTCTATCAGATGTATTTCGATAGAGTTAAAACCACGTCCCTGTTTTCTTACTAAATGCTCCTATTTATACGTTAAAAAACCTGGCAGGTTTGCAGGTACTGAAAAAAAAATCTCAAGGGGACAGCATTATTGAAATGGAATGGGATTTAAAGTGAGAATTCATGAATATCCCTTTCGCTGGACATGACTGCAAACCTTGCAGAGATCTGTGGCATGCTCCTATTCATCCCAGTCCAGCTGGGGACGCGCAGGTTGTGTCTGCACAGCCTTTGCTCTCTGCCTCACTGGAGAAGGAGGGCAGAACTCAAAGCAGTGGCCATGAGCCCAGCCCAGCTCGATGGTGGGGAAGGTGAGGCTGCTCCAGCATGAACGATGCAGGTAGAGGGGGCCAGGGAAGGCTGTGACTGTGACTGGAGAGCAGGATGTCTGCAGGGGTTCCTAAAACCTGGCCCTGTTCCATGAAACTGGACGCATCTCAGCCTTTTGGCTTGGTTCTTGATGAAGAAACTCAAGATAGTGGAAACCTCTCTGAGCTCAGCACTAACACACATATCACTAGCCATCTGCTTTGCCTTTTGCTGGTTACTTCGCTATTAATGTTGACTCTGCAGGTGTCTTCAGACTGCAAATCACTCCATTGCACCATGTAACCCTAACACAAAAACAGTTACAGTCACTGCCAAGTTGAAAACATCTGCCTGAGGGAAGACCTTGCAGGCCCAGGGTATGAAAGTATAGCTGTGAGATAGACCAGCAAGGAGTTATTCCAACACACCCTGGCTACATAGCTTGGTTCAGTTCACTTCACCTGATTGTGCCTCCATCCTACTCTTTTTGCACAGTGCCCTTAAACTGGTGGATGAAAGGGGTCCCTGGAGCTGAGAAGAAGTGGGAACAGCCACTGTCAGCTGTCCTGGGTTCAGACTGAGCAGAGCAAGGACTATGGGGTGGTAGGAAAGATGGCACCACCCAAGATACTGGTCTAAATTTGTCTCTCTGGTTGAAAGTCACTAAGGCCCAAGAACATACACAAAGATAACTCGTTGTTATACTTAATGGGAGGTTGGCTGTATTGCACTGGGGTTCCTTTATATTACTGAGTAGCTGGACAAAGCAGAGCCTTGCCACACCAAGGTACGTCAGCTAAAAGCCTGGAAATACTTCTGTTAGAGATGGAGGGACCACAGCTGCTTGATTCAGAAAGCAGATGAAAAAGTAAATGTATGAATAGAGTCTATATGGGTTGGAAGAGGCACAAATTAATAAATGTTACAGAAAATCAAGGTCTCTTATTTATTCTTCCACATAATGCCAAAGCGAGACAATATTAAATGGAAGTGAAAAGCAGCACATCCTGAGTAGTGCATTATTAATTTATGGTATTGATTAATGCATCAAAATGAAGGATTTAGTAAAAGTAAAAGCAAGGAAATGTGTTTGTATGGAGAATGAGAAGATCTAAACTGTTTTAGACAACACTGTGTGACACAAGCCATGGGAATAAAAGGCATGCCCCTAATTAATTTGTAGTAGGTTTCTTGTCCCTTCATTTCGGCAGTGATCTGAACAAGAGCCTGAGATGGCCAGATCATTTCTCTGGTCAGGTGTTGCAATTCTGTAAGGACAGGTTTAGGCATGATTTTGCTAAAATGCTCGGTCCAGCTCATGTGTATCCACATTTCCAGCTAAAATATATTTGACAAAACTTCAGCTGCATGCAGTATGGACAACCTGTTGTCAGTAACTACTGTTTTTCACAGCCTGAGCAATACTAAGGAAACTGAACTTGGCTGGAAACTGAACTGAAGAGGAGTACATTCATTCCTGAGGTGACTCCACTGACCTCACTAGAGCTGCTCCAGAGTTCAGCGTAGCCTTGACCTGTTTTTCTACAGTTCGCAAGTTGTGCGGCTGGAGAACTGCTTCTGCTGTTCCATCCATCTTTGTTCAAAGTAATAACAAGAGAATTAAAAAGGGTTCAGGGAAGGGTGACAAACATGACTGGAGCAGAGGAAAGCTCTCATATCAAGGGAGATTGATAAGGTTGGAGTTGTTTCCCTTAGGAATGAGACAAATAAAAATGAGACATAGAAAAAGAGACAAAATAATAAATAGTCTAGAAGGACTCATCCACACACCCCTCGTGATCTGCTAAAGGACCTTTGGAGGTCCATGGCAATCTAATCAAATTAAGGCCTTGCTACCTGCCTCTCCCCTCTGTCTGGCTGCACAGTTGGGCTCTCTGCCCTGCGTCTCTTATACCTGTTGAGATACAAAAACTGGAAAGCAGGATTAAAAGGAAGGTAGCGCAGGAGCAGCTGTTGTCCACATTTCCTACTTATGAAGACAGGGATAGTCACTGCAAGTGGAGAGTCACATATTCCAAGCCAGAGGAAAGGGAGATGCTTAAAGCAGGAGAGTTTATTATGTCTAATGGTTTGGGATGGACAGGGTGGGATGCACTGGTACTTGCCCTGGACTCTGTTGAACTGATGTGCAGTCAAAAACCTAACATGATGATCCTGAACATCTTTTCCAACCTAGATGATTCTATAATAAAGACAGACAAACAAACAAACAAAAAAACAGGAATAGCCATCTGCTAGGATGGTGACCTGAACTGTCTGACTGCAGCTGGAACAAGTGATGCTTAGGTGCTACTTTTAGATGCTTTTTTCTTTCCTCTTTTTCTTTTTCTTTTCTTTTCTTTTCTTTTCTTTTCTTTTCTTTTCTTTTTTCTTTTCTTTTCTTTTCTTTTCTTTTCTTTTCTTTTCTTTTCTTTTCTTTTCTTTTCTTTTCTTTTCTTTTCTTTTCTTTTCTTTTCTTTTCTTTTCTTTTCTTTTCTTTTCTTTTCTTTTCTTTCTTTTCTTTCTTTCTTTTCTTTTCTTTTCTTTTCTTTTCTTTCTTTTCTTTTCTTTTCTTTTCTTTCTTTTCTTTTCTTTTCTTTTCTTTTCTTTTCTTTTCTTTTCTTTTCTTTCTTTTCTCTTTTCTTTTCTTTTCTTTTCTTTCTTTTCTTTTCTTTTCTTTTCTTTTCTTTCTTTTCTTTCTTTTCTTTTCTTTTCTTTCTTTTCTTTTCTTTTCTTTTCTTTCTTCTTTTCTTTTCTTTTCTTTTCTTTTCTTTTCTTTTTCTTTTCTTTTCTTTTCTCTTTTCTTTTCTTTTCTTT